>NC_068451.1:4809067-5109067 GCF_023373465.1 Oncorhynchus keta
GTGGCTAGCAACCCACATGCTTTACTATCCAGAGGGCACCAGGTCATAGGGATAATGGGATAAAAGGTGTCCTTTCGGTTTCCAGAGAAGGACATTCACTCTCTAGATTGGATTTGGGGCCTTCAAGGACACAGTGAGAACACTCAATATAAAGGATAGATCCAATAGAGGATGAGGAGGGGGGGGTAGAGGAGAAGGGAAGGAGGAGGGGGAAGAAGAGAAGGAGGAGGTGGAGGGAAGGAGCAGGAGGGAGAGAGAGAGGGAGAGAGAACGAGCGAGGTGTCAGAGGAGCTGTTACCCAGAGGAGAGTGTCAGAGTGAAGATCAGTGTGTGTTTGTTTGTATGTTCACTCGCTTGAGTGTCTATGCGAGTTCACCTGTGTGTGCGTGTAGATAAGGGTAATCCTACCTGCGTGCAGGTAGGCCAGGTCAGGGTTCTCGATGTCGGGGTGATGCTCCTTCAGATGGTTCCTGAAGTCCATGGGGCCGTTGGTGCCGTAGTCACACTTGGGGCAGTTGTACATCTTCACTCCCTCGTGCTTCCCCGTGTGCAGGATGTGCTTTCGGATGTTCTCCGCACAGTTGGATCTGTTGGGAGATGAACAGATAGTGATTAGAGAATAAATAATTCCTTCAATTAGAAGATAAAAAGATGAAACGAAGAGTAAAAAAAAAAAAAAGGCAGGAAGGAGAAGAAGAAAATCCCCAAACAATAGATGCTCCCCTTGGAGGGTTTCCTGTACTGACAGTTTGGTTTTGATCTAATGACACTAACCAAATGAATCAAGTGGATTGAACTCAAACAATTTAGTGGTGGGGCTGAGGGAGCATGTTTTAGGAGTATACCTTTTTGGAGAGACTCTTAAAGCCTCCTGTGACGATGCAACACACACACAATAAAAAACTGGGGGTGGGGTAAGCAAAGTGGTAAACAATGATAGACAGTTCTACAATTTGTGAGATACATTTACACGCTGTGGATGCACACTTGTTTCCACACAGCCCTTGGTTCCTCTTGTATGTTACAGACATTTCACTATGTGGGTATGACACTCCTGCAACAGGGTGAAAGTTTAAAAACAACATTTTTATAACATATTTTGATGAGGTCTACCGTGTTTGTAACCTCGGGAACCCTGAACCAAATCTCGTATCCACTGGCCTGCTACTAGATGTGATTCTGTGGGCTGAGGTTTTTAAAAATGGCGCTCAACTAAAAGTAACAGAAAATACTACCCCTCTCAAAGCCAATGCCTGTGGATGATGCCCATGTGTCTCCTGTGGCTGTGCTACAGTAGGTGTAGTGGTGTAGCGAGGTAAAGTGGTATAGTAGTGTAGCGAGGTAAAGTGGTATAGTAGTGTAGCAAAGTAAAGTGGTGTAGAAAGGTAAAGTGGTATAGTAGTATTGTGAGGTAAAGTGGTATAGTAGTATTGTGAGGTAAAGTGGTATAGTAGTGTAGCGAGGTAAAGTGGTGTAGTAGTGTAGTGGTCCTTCTGTAGCTCAGTTGGTAGAGCATGGCGCTTGTAACGCCAGGGTAGTGGGTTCAATTCCCGGGACCACCCATACGTAGAATGTATGCACGCATGACTGACTGTAAGTCGCTTTGGATAAAAGCGTCCGCTAAATGGTATATATATTATATTATTATTAGTGTAGCGAGGTAAAGTGGTATAGTAGCGTAGCAAAGTAAAGTGGTGTAGAAAGGTAAAGTGGTATAGTAGTATTGTGAGGTAAAGTGGTATAGTAGTGTAGCGAGGTAAAGTGGTATAGTAGTGTAGCAAAGTAAAGTGGTGTAGAAAGGTAAAGTGGTATAGTAGTATTGTGAGGTAAAGTGGTGTAGTAGTGTCGTGAGGTAAAGTGGTGAAGTAGTGTAGCGAGGTAAAGTGGTGTAGTAGTGTAGCGAGGTAAAGCGGTATAGTAGTGTAGCAAAGTAAAGTGGTGTAGAAAGGTGAAGTGGTATAGTAGTGTCGTGAGGTAAAGTGGTGAAGTAGTGTAGCGAGGTAAAATCAAGTGGTATAGTAGTGTCGTGAGGTAAAGTGGTGAAGTAGTGTAGCGAGCTAAAGTGGTATAGTAGTGTCGTGAGGTAAAGTGGTAAAGTAGTGTAGCGAGGTAAAGTGGTATAGTAGTATTGTGAGGTAAAGTGGTATAGTAGTGTAGCGAGGTAAAGTGGTATAGTAGTGTAGCAAAGTAAAGTGGTGTAGAAAGGTAAAGTGGTATAGTAGTATTGTGAGGTAAAGTGGTGTAGTAGTGTCGTGAGGTAAAGTGGTGAAGTAGTGTAGCGAGGTAAAGTGGTGTAGTAGTGTAGCGAGGTAAAGCGGTATAGTAGTGTAGCAAAGTAAAGTGGTGTAGAAAGGTGAAGTGGTATAGTAGTATTGTGATGTAAAGTGGTATAGTAGTGTAGCGTGGTAAAGTGGTATAGTAGCGTAGCGAGGTAAAGTGGTATAGTAGCGTAGCGAGGTAAAGTGGTATAGTAGCGTAGCGAGGTAAAGTGGTATAGTAGTGTAGCGAGGTAAAGTGGTATAGTAGTGTCGTGAGGTAAAGTGGTGAAGTAGTGTAGCGAGGTAAAGCGCTGTAGTAGTGTCGTGAGGTAAAGTGGTATAGTAGTGTAGCGAGGTAAAGTGGTATAGTAGTGTAGCAAAGTAAAGTGGTGTAGAAAGGTGAAGTGGTATAGTAGTGTCGTGAGGTAAAGTGGTGAAGTAGTGTAGCGAGGTAAAGTGGTATAGTAGTGTCGTGAGGTAAAGTGGTGAAGTAGTGTAGCGAGGTAAAGTGGTATAGTAGTGTCGTGAGGTAAAGTGGTAAAGTAGTGTAGCGTGGTAAAGTGGTATAGTAGTGTAGCAAAGTAAAGTGGTGTAGAAAGGTAAAGTGGTAAAGTAGTGTAGCGAGGTAAAGTGGTATAGTAGTGTCGTGAGGTAAAGTGGTGAAGTTGTGTAGCGAGGTAAAGTGGTATAGTAGTGTAGCAAAGTAAAGTGGTGTAGAAAGGTGAAGTGGTATAGTAGTGTCGTGAGGTAAAGTGGTATAGTAGTGTCGTGAGGTAAAGTGGTGAAGTAGTGTAGCGAGGTAAAGTGGTATAGTAGTGTAGCAAAGTAAAGTGGTGTAGAAAGGTGAAGTGGTATAGTAGTATTGTGATGTAAAGTGGTATAGTAGTGTAGCGTGGTAAAGTGGTATAGTAGTGTCGTGAGGTAAAGTGGGAATTGGTGAGGTAAATGTGGGAATTGAACTTACGACTTGGTGTTACTAGCACCAGCTGAGCCATACAGGACCAGTGTAGCGTTGTAGGTGTGTCGTATTGACGTGGTGTAGAAATGCAGGGCTGTGGGGCTGCAGGCAGTAGTCATGCAGTAAGGTAATGCTGGATGCTGGCTGTAATGTCATCAGCTCAGGGAGTCAGAGTCCCCCTGATTATGCTGCTTAAACTGGTCTCAGGCCCGATCTAAACCTGCCCTAGGACACTATGTACACAGGCCTGGACTGGGGCTGAGGACACACACACATGTTCAAATACATGCTCACATATAGCACTCACACACACCGACATACATAACCCCCACCAATAGATCCAACGCCCACCACATCATGTAAGCACGTGCAGGAGCTGCGGCACTTTCACACGCGCACACACAGCATCATGCGTGATGGATGAGGCACTCGTGCTTGGTCTCGGGCTGACATTCTCGGACAGTATAATATGCAATTACTCTCCCTTATCACCTCGGCTGGGACAATAAAGCTTCACGGTACCATAGCTCACGCCAAGCAACGATAGAAATTTGTTTTCCACCTCTCCCCCAAGACACCTCTCTCCATCAAGGGCCTTAGTAGTCCTGCCCTGGCTCCATTTCCTTTACAGGACTTAATATGTCCTCAAAACTATGCAGAGGACCCGCCCCTTTTTGCGTTTCACACATAAACACATCAGAACACCTGCTGGTGAATGGTGAAAATGTCCCTCCATGAAGCGATTTGCGTTGGGTAGGGTAAAATGTGAGGTGTTCTCCTTAGAGTTCCAGGAATGGGACAGTTCTTTTTCACCATGTCTTTAGCTGTCGACATGTCTGTCTGTACTCAGTACGGTAACAGCTCCATTAAGACCCTGGGTAAGTGGATAAGGATTGCACACAGGGATGTAACTTCCCTCCCCTAATGCTAAAGCCCATACAGGATGGGCCTCCTCATTTTTACAGGATGGGCCACCTCATTTTTACAGGATGGGCCTCCCCATTTTTACAGACCAAGACTCCGCAACTGGTATTTGCTCATAATAAGAAGTCTTAAGCCTAATCATATCAATATCACAAATAAAGCAAATAACATTTTCAATAACTTTAAAAATCATGGTGTATCAGCCAGCCTAACATGAGTAAAGCACACAAACAGTAGCAATAAATACCATCCAACAAGTAACTATCCGACAAAAATTAAATTTAGAATTTTCCTCGACCACTTAAAAGTTATTTCAAAACTTTCTTTCAGACACAGAAGTCCTCTGTCACAGCCAGGAAAAGAATAAGATTAATCATAAATCTTTTTTTTTTTAAGTAAAAAAATAAAAAAAAGTAAATAATTGATATTCAAGACAAATTAACTGATTTCTTATTCCAGGCCAGTGGAATAAATGCATCCATTCAGAGTCCGATATGAAAAGGTTCTAAAGAACAGTGTGAGGGTGGGATCCCGGGGGAGCGCTTCTATCTCTCAGATATGGTAATGGCATAACTGTCATATTAAAACAGCATAATGTGCGTTTAGGAGTCAGCAGGTGTCAGGCTAAGAGAAAGACCCACACAGTCCTCCTACGATAGCCAATATTAATTAGTCCAACAGCCGCGTTTCAACATTCTCCACGTCGGTGAGCACAGTGACTCGACATGGGAATCAACCCCACTGCCTAGATATCGTCGCGATTCGTTGCGTCTTTTTAAAAATTTTCTAGTACATTTCCATATTTTCCTCGTTCGACGACTGCATTGGTAATGAGGCTAGTAATTGAGGCTGTTTGTTAGAGGCGGATTTAAATGTGCGTCTTCGTGTTTTAAGGATGGAGGCCGGTATCTGCGACGGCAAAGAGACACCTTGCTCTCCGCCTCTCCCAACACTTCACAGGGTCACCGGCCCCGCGACATCCACCGCCAGCCGTGCGGCGGTCCTCAAAGTTAGCGCTACCTCGTATTAGCTCAAAGTAGCTATTTTCACAGGCAGGCAGATTGAGAATATGCATACAGAAGATGCTGATAGAAATGTATTAAAGGCAGGATATCAATTATGGCAGTCATGATGCTGTAATGAGTGTCTCTTCATTGAGAACAATAGTCATAATGTGGTGTGGCATGAGGTTTGGACTGCAAAAACAGGTATATCATTGTAAAATAGCCTTTGAGAACGTCTATGCCAGTTATCCCTTGGAAATATGACTATTGATAATATCTGACAGTAATGACCTGCATCTTCCAACCATAATTGTTTGAACTGTCAATAATACAATTCAAATGTACATTGTACATTCATTTGAGGATAAGGTAAAGAAGTTGCATTGGAGGATTTCATAGGTGTCAGCGACACATCTACTATTTTATACCAATATGAGATACACAATATACACTGAACGAAAATATAAACACAGTGTGTAAAGTGTTGGTCCCATGTTTCAAGAGCTGAAATAAAAGATCCATGCACACAAAAAGCTTATTTCTCTCAAATGTTGTGCACAAATTTCTTTACATCCCTCTTAGGGAGCATTTCTCCTTTCCCCTGACACGTGTGTCATATCAAGAAGCTGATTGACCAGCATGATTATTACACAGGTGCACCTAGTGCTGGGGACAATAAAAGGCCCCTCTGTGCAGTTTTCTCACACAACACAGTGCCACAGATGTCTCAAGTTTTGAGGGAGTGTGCAGTTGGCATGCTTTGCAGGAATGTCCACCACAAGAGCTCTTGCCAGATAATTGAATGTTAATTTCTCTACTTCGTTTTAGAGAAATTGGCAGTACATCCAACCGTCCTCACAACCGCAGACCACGTGTAACCACGCCAGCCCAGGATCTACACATCCGGCTTCTTCACCTGCTGGATCATCTGATACAAGCTACCCGGACAGCTGATGAAACTGAAGAGTATTTATGTCTGTAATAAAGGCCTTTTTGGGGGAAAAACTCATTCTGATTGGCTGGGCTTGGCTCCCCAGTTGGCGGGCCTGGCTCCCAAGTGTGTGGGCCTATGCCCTCCGAGGCCCACCCATCGCTGCACCCCTGCCTAGTCATCTAAAATCCATAGATTAGGGCCTAATGAATTTATTTCAAATGACTGATTTCCTTTTATAAACTGTCACTCAGTAAAAAAAAAAGAAATTGTTTATATTTTTGTTCAGTATAGTAAATATATTCAAATATAATGATAAATATAATATAATTATGAGTAACAAAACAAGTAAGCGTTATAATGGTATATCAAATTCTATATATCATGAGATATCCTGTTCACGGTCGAATGTTGACAGTGCCTTGACTAGCGCATCCTTATTTGTGTAAAGTCATTGAGCAGTTGAGCCATTGGAGGTTTACAAATGTATTCAGGGTGGAAGAGCAGAGCACAGAGTTAGGGCCCTCGTGACTGCCTGGTGCCCGTGTTCAATTCCTCCTACACACATTAGGAGCCCAGCAGGGGTTGCGAGCTGCTCCCCTCTCCAGCCCCTCCCTCTGCCATCCGTACCCCCGGGGGCCAAACCAAAAATGTTAATTGGTCTTCTAATTTGCTGTTTCATTTGCCACAATCTGTAACAATCATTTGGTATCAGCTAGAGGAGCAGTTGATCTGGTTCCCTCTGTCGCCTCCCCACAGTGCTTTTAAACGTCAAATACTACTCATCCTTGATAAATAGAATGTGAATTGAGTGCAAAAATAGGTATGAATAAGTGAAATATGATATAACACCTCACATGCTAAACCATTGCCTTCCTGAAGAAGACAAGCTTCACCATGGTAGAGTAACTTGTAGCCAAAGTGATTCTAAGCTATGGCAAACAACAAAGAATGGCAATTGGTATTGTGGTCCCATTAATGTTTAGGAATATTGAGCTTTTGGGGGGGTATGAAACTAGATTGGATAATCTCAGTTTTATTTGAGTTTTTCTTCTGTTTTGCAGACAAGTATCTGAAGAGTTCATTCCAATTCAAACAGCCGTACATATCCTTATAGAGCAAACCAAAGCAAACAGCCGTACATATCCTTATAGAGCAAACCAAAGCAAACAGCCGTACAGATCCTTATAGAGCAAACCAAAGCAAACAGCCGTACAGATCCTTATAGAGCAAACCAATTCAAACAGCCTTACATATCCTTATAGAGCAAACCAAAGCAAACAGCCGTACAGATCCTTATAGAGCAAACCAATTCAAACAGCCTTACATATCCTTATAGAGCAAACCAAAGCAAACAGCCGTACAGATCCTTATAGAGCAAACCAAAGCAAACAGCCTTACAGATCCTTATAGAGCAAACCAAAGCAAACAGCCGTACATATCCTTATAGAGCAAACCAAAGCAAACAGCCGTACAGATCCTTATAGAGCAAACCAAAGCAAACAGCCTTACAGATCCTTATAGAGCAAACCACAACAAACAGCCGTACAGATCATTATAGAGCAAACCACAACAAACAGCCTTACAGATCCTTATAGAGCAAACCACAACAAACAGCCGTACAGATCCTTATAGAGCAAACCACAACAAACAGCCGTACAGATCCTTATAGAGCAAACCACAACAAACAGCCGTACAGATCATTATAGAGCAAACCACAACAAACAGCCTTACAGATCCTTATAGAGCAAACCACAACAAACAGCCGTACAGATCCTTATAGAGCAAACCACAACAAACAGCCGTACAGATCCTTATAGAGCAAACCACAACAAACAGCCTTACAGATCCTTATAGAGCAAACCACAACAAACAACCGTACAGATCCTTATAGAGCAAACCACAACAAAGAGCCTTACAGATCATTATAGAGCAAACTACAACAAACAGCCGTACAGATCCTTATAGAGCAAACCACAACAAACAGCCTTACAGATCCTTATAGAGCAAACCACAACAAACAGCCGTACAGATCATTATAGAGCAAACCACAACAAACAGCCGTACAGATCCTTATAGAGCAAACCACAACAAACAGCCTTACAGATCCTTATAGAGCAAACCACAACAAACAGCCTTACAGATCCTTATAGAGCAAACCACAACAAACAGCCTTACAGATCATTATAGAGCAAACCACAGCAAACAGCCGTAAATATCCTTATAGAGCAAACCACAACAAACAGCCGTACAGATCCTTATAGAGCAAACCACAACAAACAGCCGTACAGATTCTTATAGAGCAAACCACAACAAACAGCCTTACAGATCCTTATAGAGCAAACCACAACAAACAGCCGTACAGATCATTATAGAGCAAACCACAACAAACAGCCGTACAGATCCTTATAGAGCAAACCACAACAAACAGCCTTACAGATCCTTATAGAGCAAACCACAACAAACAGCCGTACAGATCATTATAGAGCAAACCACAACAAACAGCCGTACAGATCCTTATAGAGCAAACCACAACAAACAGCCGTACAGATCCTTATAGAGCAAACCACAACAAACAGCCGTACAGATCCTTATAGAGCAAACCACAACAAACAGCCTTACAGATCCTTATAGAGCAAACCACAACAAACAGCCGTACAGATCCTTATAGAGCAAACCACAACAAACAGCCGTACAGATCCTTATAGAGCAAACCACAACAAACAGCCTGTGCATGTCATTTTGGTTTCTCTAAAACCAATGCCAGGAGCATTCCGTTCACACTTCCACCACACCTGAAAGGGGGAGGAAGAGGATGAAGAAGAGGAAGAGAAGCGAGATGGAGAAGTGCAACGTGGCCAAAAGTTTTTCCAATTTCACCGACAATTTCCTGTGTAATTACTGATGGTCTGTGATGGTGTTTTAATGACAGAGACCTGCCCGTGGCTGGCTGCTGTAGCCTGCTGATGATTGCAGAGTGATGAGATGAGATGATGAAGCCTGTGGGAGATCCGACCTGTGTGTGTGTGTGTGTGTGTGTGTGTGTGTGTGTGTGTGTGTGTGTGTGTGTGTGTGTGTGTGTGTGTGTGTGTGTGTGTGTGTGTGTGTGTGTGTGTGTGTGTGTGTGTGTGTGTGTGTGTGTGTGCGCGCATGCTGGTGTGATTAAACCCCCAGTCCTCCTGCCCATCAACCCCTGCCATCAACCCCTGCCATCTATCCATCCATGCGTGGGCGAGCCCAATGAGCCGGTACCTGTAGTCGCACCAGGGGCATCGGTAGGGCTTCTCCCCTGTGTGCACTCGCTTGTGGCGGGTCAAGTGGGACTGGGTGGTGGAGGCGAAGCCGCACAGCTGACACTTGAAAGGCCGTTCTCCTGGGGGACGGACAGAGAGACAGACAGAGAAGATGAGGACGGTGGATAGAAAGACGGACAGACGGACAGAGAGAGATACAGAATCACTGTCCATCTCAAGCAGAAGTTCACTCTAACACAGTCATAGCACCTTAACAAAATAGTTATTCAGCAAAGTCAGTGCTAGTAGGAAAGTGGTTGAAATCTTTCAAATACTTTTGAGAATTTGCTTGATCCTGCCTGGTTAGCGGGGTTTGCAATTTTGTGACTATTCCAATGATTCAATTGTGCCAGGGAAGCTCAATCAAGGCCACCTAAAGCAGCGATTGTCAATGGGTCACAGGTGTCTGAGCAAATTTTTTTCTTTTCTTCAATCACAGTATTTTCAACATAGGGCTATTAGCAGTGTTATTTTGTGGTTGATTTTGTGCTCTCAAACTAGTGAATTTATTAACATTCTTCATCAAAAATATGGGAGAATTGTTATTATTGTCAATGAAAGAACGGGGAATGTTGTTCCCTTGTCATTTATTTGCTACGTTCACTAACAACATACCATTTAAAAAACATTTTTTTACAGATCGTATTTTGACAATTATTTTCTGCCGTGCAGATATTGGGTCGCGACTGACACAACCTGGTTAAATTTGGGTCCCGAGGCAAAAACAGTTGAGACTCAGTCATCTAAAGCATTTCAAGGACTTCAAATCGTATTTGAACCCAAGTCTGACCTGAAAAAGAGAGACACACTCACTGATTACACCTGTAGTTCAGACAGTGTGTCCGACAATAGATTGGCGAGGTGTATTTATTGGAATTGACACTTGACAACAGGGGACAAGAGAGGACAAAAAGTAAGAGCATTGGGGAAATTTAAATGACTGTCAAAATGCGACAGCAAAAATAAAATAAAAAATATGAATATCTAAATGAATATTTATAACGGGGCGCTTGATCCTTGGGCGCCTGCCAGGCGAACGGTTAACAGGATTTGTTTCACTTTCCCAATATCCAAAAAGCACTTGTTATTGACGGCCTATCTGAAAAACGCAATTTTCCTAAGCGATAGAATGACATGGTGAAATGATAACCTAAATTAAAAATCTCAGATTCAGTCATCCATACTGCTACACATGTCTATCACTGACAGCAAACATGTCAGACTGTGTGTGTGTGTGTGTGTGTGTGTGTGTGTGTGTGTGTGTGTGTGTGTGTGTGTGTGTGTGTGTCAGAAATAATAGTGACATGGTTGAGCAGCTTAGATGAATAATAATAAATAGTAGCAGCAATGATGACCGTGTGTGTGTGTGTGTGTGTGTGTGTGTGTGTGTGTGTGTGTGTGTGTGTGTGTGTGTGTGTGTGTGTGTGTGTGTGTGTGTGTGTGTGTGTGTGTGTGTGTGTGTGTGTGTGTGTGTGTGCGTGTGCGTGTGCCTGTGTGTCAGACGCTAGATGTGTGCAGCTCTAGGGTCGTGCGGCTTACCTGTGTGTTGGCGGCGATGTTTGGTGAGGGCGTGTCGCGTGCCACCCGCAAAACCACAGAGATCACACAGGAAGGACTTCTCTCCTGTAGGGGGCGGGAATGAGGGGGTCAGAGAACATTACAGAGTCAACAGAGGAAGAAGGAGTAGGGACAACATCATCGACACAGAGAGAGAGGGGGGAGAGAGAGAGAGGGAGGGGGGTGTTCATTAACAGATGAAAGCGGAGGGAAAAGTCACAGATCACTAGTGTATATCCATCAAGGCTCTCACAGTTAACTAATTCCTCCAATCAAATGTATCCGTGTAAATATGTCAAATGGGACGGAAATTGCCAGTGTGGTTTATTGACTGTGATAAAATCTGAAAAGCACCGCTGAACATAATTACATACTTGTCAGAGCCATAAAAATTAGCTTTATTATCAATGGGATGGTTTTGTACAACTTCATTTCTGGCCGATGCCTTCCAGATGGGGCTGAGCTGATCACTCCAGTGGGTTTTTTACTGCGCAAGTGTGCTTCCTCTCTCTCCCTCTTCCCCTGCATCTGGCACTGTCATTAACAGCCTGATGGCTCACGCGCTCTGTCTCTCAACACAGACACAGCAGGAGGAGGATGGGGCGGAGGGGGGGTGTAAGGCAGGCTGATTGCAACACAAACATGACTCTGAGGACACTGGATCATCAGTATGAGTATTTATTTGCTCGACATGCAAAACGTTTGGCAACTGGACGACAAAACATGTCGTCCAGTTCAGAATGTACCCCCCCCTTTTTATATTTCAAAATGTTTCCTCTCTATTGAACAGGACCCAGGTGATGGTCTATACCCAGTATAACGGATGTTTATAACAGTGTTGGTTGTTTGGCTCTACGACATCAACAAGCTTTACGGCAGTTGTCTGAACCCCCTGTCGCGGACGTGCTCATTTCAAAGAGGTCTTCTCCTCACAAAACCGACCGAACTAATATGCCACGAATATCAAAAGAGGAGACTTTCCTTTTGAAGGTGTTGGTTGTTCTGCTCTACGACGCACACAAGCTTCAGGAGAGTCATCTGAAGGTAACCCAGTATCGGGCTGTAGAAATGGCAAAAAGCGCATAGGGGGTCAAATGTGCCACTAATAATGTGACCGAACATCTTATATCTCTCAGATACAGGACAGACTTATTCCTTATGATACATGTTTGGACCCTCTGTTTTGCCATGTACTAATAAATGTATTATTCAATGTGTTTCTATGGGCTTTAGCAGTAAATTCCAAATTCAACGTTTTATCAAATCATTTTTGTATATCTTTTTTTCTTGTACCTACAATTGTACCTCAAATTCGAAATGAAATGGCTAAATGATACATTTTACAACCATCTTAAAACAATTCCTTGTGTTGGGCGACAGGTAGCCTAGCGGTTAGAGCGCTGGGCCGGTAGCCAAAGGCTTGCTCGTTCAAATACCCGAGCCGTCAAGGTGAAAAATCTGTCGATGTGTCCACGAGCAAGGCACTTATAACCTCCAATTTGCTCCAGGGTCGCCGTACTACTACGGCTGCACCTATCCGGTGCACGTGACAAAACATCCCATTTTCTTTAGCTAAATAGACATTGTGATCTAAGGACATAGACCTACAGGTGTTAATAACAGCGCTTATATGACAGAGGCTTAGTATGGTGCTGTGCCTCAGTGCTAACCTGTTGCTGCCCATTGCTAATTACACCAGCTCGCCTCAGCAGGAAACGGCTCTGATTAGACAGACGGCAGAGCTTTGGCCTGTCTGCCTCCAGGACACAAGGCACATGCTGTAGCTGCCCACATGCTGTAGCTGCCCACATGCTGTAGCTGCCCACATGCTGTAGCTGCCCACATGCTGTAGCTGCCCACATGCTGTAGCTGCCCACATGCTGTAGCTGCCCACATGCTGAGGAATACTACAGTACTTACTATAGAGTTCTGTCGTAAACTATACACTGTAGAATACTATACTACACACTGTAGTTTCCCTCAATCGAGTGTAGTACTTGCTATATAATGTTGCCGTATGCTGTAGAATACTCTAGTAAATTCTGCAGTATTATTCACAACAAAAAAACACTGTAGTAAATACTACAGTAATGTCCACAAAATATAAATTTTTAATATGGGTACAGTAGCACGCACACACACAGACACCAACACACACACACACACACACACAGGTATGCATGCCCTCGCAGACAGACACACACACGGACACATGCAGCATGTGCATGAACCCATGCACACAAGAGCACAAGCACGCACACACACTATCACGCAACTGCTCATCTCAATCCCAAAGTTTGAATTCTCGCTGTGCATTGCTAATGCATCGAGGTGACAACTTCACGCAGAGGGGAAGTAGTGTTTTTCACTTCGGATAACAGCTTTTATTGAATCCACAGAGAGAGAGAAAGAGAGAGAGAGAGAGAGAGAGAGAGAGAGAGAGAGAGAGAGAGAGAGAGAGAAATAACAACATTGAGAGAGAGAGAGAGAGAGAGAGAGAGAGAGAGAGAGAGAGAGAATAACAACATTGAGAGAGAGAGAGAGAGAGAGAGAGAGAGAGAGAGAGAGAGAGAGAGAGAGAGAGAAATAACAAGAGAGAGAGAGAGAGAGAGAGAGAGAGAGAGAGAGAGAGAGAGAGAGAGAGAGAGAGAGAGAGAGAGAGAGAGATAACAACATTGAGAGAGAGAGAGAGAGAGAGAGAGAGAGAGAGAGAGAGAGAGAGAAATAACAACATTGAGAGAGAGAGAGAGAGAGAGAGAGAGAGAGAGAGAGAGAGAGAGAGAGAGAGAGAGAGGAGCCTCGTATTACTCCCATTTAAAGCCACTCGACTGTGAGGAGTGTTTTAACGCAGTGCCACTTAAGAAGAGAAATCCACCAGTCTTAAATAGGTCTTAAAGAGGATTCCTATTTGTTCATTCTGGAATTATAAAATCCCTGGGCTTTTAAAATTGCCCTTCTTCTTCTCTTTCTCCTTGTCGGCATTGAAACCTTCAGGGCAACGTTAGGGGAATGTTAGGGGGAACGTTAGCAGACTGTTAGGGGAGCGTTAGGTCTGCCTCCTCCTCAGTTCCTATCAGAAAAACAGACCCCTCGTTCCCTTCTCCCCCCCATCACCCCCCGATTCCACCCGTCGCCCTTCCATCTCTCATTATGCCCCATGCTACAAGACCCCACCACGGAAAAATCCATAGCCATCGATTCCCGCGCCCAGTCGCGGTCGCCACAATTATTCTTGAGGAGGAAATGCTGGCGATAAATTACGTGTGCTTTTCATCTGCTGTTCGATGGCGGTGAGCCCTCTGAGGACCGAGGGGAGGACGGGGTTGGTGGGGGACAGGGCAGTGGCGGGTCCTTGTCAACACCAGGGGTTCCAGCAGGCTAAAGATACTGAGCACAGGGCCCCTACACACACACACACACACACACACACAACTCGCTCACGGAGACACACAGAACATAACGCAGATCAGACAAAAGCACGGTCACACACAAAACGTACCCCAGATTACACACACACACACACAGGTTAAAGCTCATCTCTCGTGTGGGCTTATAAAACTTTGAGTCAGTTTATCACTCCACAACTATTCTTTGTTCTCATTCTTCTGGTACTCCCTCTACCCTTAACAAAATAAATCCACTTATTGCAATACTTATTAAAAAGTACTTTGAAGTGTGGGTGTGTGTTTTTGAATCACATACACTGCTACTGTTTATTATCCATCCTGTTGCCTAGTCACTCTATTCCTACATGTACTGCAGATAGTACCTCGTACCCCCGCACATCGATCCTGATGCCCCCGTGTATACAGCCAAGTTATCGTTACTCACGGTGCATTTCTTAGGACGTTTACTATTATGTGTTATTACTCCTTTCTCTATTTTCTCCAGCTCTACACTTTCGGGAAGGGCCCGTCCGGATCTCATTTTTAAGCTACACCTGTTGTTTACGAAGCATTTGATAAATAACATTTGATTTGATATATGTGTGTCTGGGCGCCCGATGCCTATATCTGTGTTTTAAAGAACCCCGGAGGAGTCTGCATGCAGCTATAATTGCCTCCCTCATTAGTTATGTTTTAGCAGGGTTGCGGTTGGGAGGGCAATTCATTTTACCGCTTAATTTTCCGACACAGAATCCGCCCGCTGTATTGATGTGGCTCGCCATTTTGTGCCTCATTTCTCAGGGAAATTAATTGACATAGTGCGAAGATATATCAGCATATCGCCAGATTAAGCGACAAACTGAGGCAATGAGGAAATCAATTGTGGCCCTGTCGCGGCAAACGGCACTGCCACGGTCCCTCTGCGGAAGAGCTGGGGGAAAAGGCTGGGGCGGGTTGGGACATGTTTGATTTATTTATTTATTTGAGTCGCTCATTCATCAGCCGTTACAAATGACCCTGGCGGCTGACGCTACCTCCCCTCCTCCTAACACCCCCCCATCCTCCTCCTCTTCCTCAGACATTGGGGGTGTGAGGGGAGTGATTAACATAGAAAACACACAAATCAGCCCCAGAACAATGAATACAGTTAGAGACATGACTGCAGGCTCACGACTTGTTCACACACAGAGGAAAAATAGGACGTCCCTCACTATGACTGCTTCTGCCACAGTCACAGTCAAATGAATGGTAGCAGCACACGTGTGTTTTTATAGAGATTCATTCTCTCGTCACAACGAAAACATTCAAATGCCACAGGACTGAGAACATACACTACTTAAAGACAGAATTCCATTTCATGATTAGTGCTGTAGCACATCTCAAACACTGTTTGCACAACAGCTTTACACGTAATAGCGTAGGGGCCAACAATTCAAACACCTTAATTATCTTGGGCGCTACATTATCTTGGGTATCTCTGCTGACACACACTCAAACGTTGTCCCACGCTACTTTCCTCAACACCCCCTACCAGTGGTCCGATCTATCCTCTTCCCGCCCGCAACACACACAACCCAGACCCAGGGACGTAACAAAGATCTCCCCAATTACTTACAGCCACATGTCACCTGGGAGTGATTAGTTCAACTGTTAGTTTCCTACTTATTTTATTAGTATTGCAGCTGACCCTTGTGAAGGAGACCATTTATAACGTTCAAACAGTTCACACACGCCGATCATATTTTAGAGTGTGTCAACTCGCCAGTGTGCTGGAATGGGATTGCGATGATACGGCAACGTCTGGCTCTGTCACACCCCCCCATCCCATCCCTGTCTGCCCATTAATAGAAGTGTTGCATCATGGAGCTGTAAATTGAGTTAGCATTCTGGATGTCACTAATCAGGGCCATGAGTCTCTCTCAGTCATCTCTCTCTCTTTCTTCCTCTCTCGGTCGTCTCTCTCTCTCTCTCTCTCTTGTGATCTCTCTCTCTGTCGTCTCTCTCTCTCTCTCTCTCTCTCTCTCTGTCGTCTCTCTCTTTCTCTGTTATATATTTCTCTGTCGTCTCGTCTCTCTTTCTCTCTGTCGTCTCTCTTTTTCTCTCTCTGTCGTCTCTCTCTCTCTGTCGTCTCTCTCTGTCGTCTTTCTCTCTCTCTGTCGTCTCTCTCTCTCTCTCTGTCGTCTCTCTCTCTCTCTGTCGTCTCTCTCTCTCTGTCGTGTCTCTCTCTCTGTCGTGTCTCTCTCTCTGTCGTCTCTCTCTCTCTCTCGTCTCTCTCTCTCTGTCGTCTCTCTCTCTCTCTCTGTCGTCTCTCTCTCTCTCTCTGTCGTCTCTCTCTCTCTCTCTGTCGTCTCTCTCTCTGTCGTGTCTCTCTCTGTCGTGTCTCTCTCTCTGTCGTCTCTCTCTCTTGTCTCTCTCTCTCTTCTCTCTTGTCGTCTCTCTCTCTTTCTCTTTGTCGTCTCTCTCTCTCTCTGTCGTCTCTCTCTCTCTGTCATCTCTCTCTGTCTCTCTCTCTGTCGTCTCACTCTCTCTGTCGTCTCTCTCTCTCTCTCTGTCCTCTCTCTCTCTCTCTCTGTCGTCTCATCTCTCACTCTCTGTCGTCTCTCTCACTCTCTGTCGTCTCTCTCTCTCTCTCTCTCTCCCTCTCTCTCTCTGTAGTCTCTCTCTCTCTGTAGTCTCTCTCTCTCTCTGTCGTCTCTCTCTGTCCTCTCTCTGTCGTCTCTCTCTCTCTGTCGTCTCTCTCTCTCTCTGTCTCTCTCTCTCTCTCTCTCTCTGCCGTCTCTCTCTCTCTCTCTCTCTCTCTGTCGTCTCTCTCTCTCTCTCTCTCTGTCGTCTCTCTCTCTCTGTCGTCTCTCTCTCTCTCTCTCTCTCTCTCTCTCTCTCTCTCTCTCTCTGTCGTCTCTCTCTCTCTGTAGTCTCTCTCTCTCTCTCTCTCTGTCGTCTCTCTCTCTCTCTCTGTCGTCTCTCTCTCTCTCTGTCGTCTCTCTCTCTGTCGTCTCTCTCTCTCCCTCCCTCCCTCTCTCTGTCGTCTCTCTCAGTCATCTCTCTCCCTGCCTGCCTGCCAATCTCTTTCTCTCCCTCTCTCCTCTCTCCCCCTCCCTCTTCCCCTACCCTCCCTGTCGCAGCAAGTGACACCTAGGTGCTTGGAGCAGAGTGACGGTCGGGCCCCGTCTGACGGCGAACGTCGGTTCTCGGGGAAACAAATGAAAATAAAAAGGTCTAATTATGTTGGCGGTGCCTTGCCACTGTGAGAGGGGCCCGCGTGACGGATGGACTGTTCTCCTGCTGGCGCTCACTCAGTCTGTCATACCGAGACCAGGCCCCCCGCCTGCTGCCCTGACGTCCGCTAGCTTTTGTCATTGACTTAAAAGGGAGTCAAGGAGCAGGTTGACTGACGGACTGACACCTAAGGCAAACAGTCTGGCCACACCAAACAGGCACTTTGATCATTTCTGACGGATTCTTCCTCTCGGTACATGTCTGTACTGTAGGTAGGTATCCTGAAGGTGTCTCACCTGTATGGACATGTAGTCATTAACTGAAGGTATCGGTTTGTGTGTCGGTGACATGAGGTTTGTACACTAGACAATCACAGGTGTGTATACGAGGTGTGTGTGGGTGTCTAGGTGACATGAGGTTTGTACACTAGACAATCACAGGTGTGTATACGAGGTGTGTGTGGGTGTCTAGGTGACATGAGGTTTGTACACTAGACAATCACAGGTGTGTATACGAGGTGTGTGTGGGTGTCTAGGTGACATGAGGTGTGTACACTAGACAATCACAGGTGTGTATACGAGGTGTGTGTGGGTGTCTAGGTGACATGAGGTGTGTACACTAGACAATCACAGGTGTGTATACGAGGTGTGTGTGGGTGTCTAGGTGACATGAGGTTTGACACTAGGCAATCACAGGTGTGTATACGAGGTGTGTGTGAGTGTCTTGAGGTGTGTACACTAGACAATCACAGGTGTGTATACGAGGTGTGTGTGGGTGTCTAGGTGACATGAGGTGTGTACACTAGACAATCACAGGTGTGTATACGAGGTGTGTGTGGGTGTCTAGGTGACATGAGGTGTGTGCAGCACATTAGACAACATGTGCGGGTGTTGCAGCTCACCAGTGTGTGTCCTGTAGTGGTCTTTCATGGCAGACAGGGTGAGGAAGGCGTAGTGGCAGGCAGGCCAGGCACACTTATGGGGCTTGTCCCCCGTATGCAGCTTCATGTGGTTGTTCAAAGCCCACTTCTCACTGAACGACCGGTCGCACAGATCACACTCAAACTTCCTGCGAAGGAGGGAGGGAGGGAGGGAGGGAGGGAGGGAGGGAGGGAGGGAGGGAGGGAGGGAGGGAGGGAGGGAGGGAGGGAGGGAGGGAGGGAGGGAGGGAGGGAGAAGAAAGAGAGTTATTTAGTCACAAAGCTGAGGTAAAGGTAGAAACCCAAGTCTCTAAGGTAAGGAAGGGAGGATGTAGGAGAACACACACACACACAGATTGCTGGGGCCCCTGGCGTGTCATGTCTGTATAAGCAGGCATTGATTTTTCTGTCCAGGCCTGCCACCTCCACCATTTATTCTCTGCTTTGCGCCAGGGCCCAGAGGACTGGAGAAATTCTGTTACAGTCCAAACACACACACACACACATGCACACACACACACACACACACACACACACGCAACACACACACGCAACACACACACACACACACACACACACCACACACACACACACCACACACACACACACACACACACACCACACACACACACACACACACACACACACACACACAACAGGCCAGTGGGGAGAATAGAGTTGCCCTGTACAGGGGTCTCCCACCACTTAGTCCGGGCCAGCAGGAATACTGTAGGCTAAATGAAAAGCTGAAGCACACTTTACCTCAGGTAGCCTAGTGGTTAGAGTGTTGGGCTAGTAACCGAAAGGTTGCAAGATCGAATCCCCGAGCTGACAAGGTACAAATCTGTCGTTCTGGCCCTGAACAAGGCAGGCAACCCACTGTTCCTAGGCCATCATTGAAAATAAGAATTTGTTCTTAACTGACTTGGCTAGTTAAATAAAGATATTAAAAAGATCTTTCTTCAAACCCTGTTTCCCTTTCTCACTAACCATCTCTTCCTCCACCCAGTCTTTGTGCGATGATATGAAACACCGTTGATTGTAAAGATCTCTTCTCCACAGAGGCTAACGATACATTACATAGGACTAGATACTTCCAGTTTAGAGTTGGGTGCTCAGTCCCAGATTCATAGCATTTTTATTAAGCTACAAGCAACGCGCATTTAGTAAAAACAATAAAATACCCCGCGGTCAAATTCATCTTTAGGCCGGCACTATAATTTTGCCGTGCCGGAGAATGAAAAATGTGTGAAGTCATAAACAAGTGAAGTCTGATTCTTCAGTAAGCGTTTGTCTTGTGCCGAGAGAGCGTGTTATTTTAGGGAGGAGGGCGTCTTTCAGGTCTGATGCCTCTGGTATCTGTTTTATAGCACACCATGTTGACACTCACCTGAAGAAATAATGACTTCTAGCAACGTGGAGCATGTGTCCAAATCAATCATTCAAACTCATACGTTTCCCTTATGGAGAGAAGGGGGGAGAAGGAGGTGTAGAAAGAGAGAAAGGGAGAGACGGGGGGGGAGAGAGAATGGGGAGTGAGAGAGAGAGTCAGGAGTCGGAGGGACAGAGAGGAGGAGGACAGAAAGAGAGTGGGGAGTAAGAGAGAGAGAGATACAGAGAGAGAGAGAGAGAGAGGGAGAGAGAGAGATAAAGGGACACACAACACAGGTGCTTGCCTTATATATCAATCCACATTCAAAGGAGGAGGAATCTATCTCGCACACAGATGGGTCTGTCACGTCCCACTATCGTCCCAGTCTTACGAAGCGGAAGCTTCCACATCTTTTACCATAAGCACTCAGACACACATTCTAAAATGGTGTCTACATCACCGTGGCCTAATTTCAACTTGGCCATATTCAAAATCCCCCAGTCATTCACTCATACCGTGATTTGCCAAAGACTTTATCCTGGAAATAGATATGTGTCTGTGTGTGTTTCTCCTTCTCTCTCTCTCCCTAGTACTTCTGGGACAGCCAGTCCCCCCGCCGTGGGAGAGGTAAATAAGATGAGTGAAGAAATGCTATCTTTTATCGTGTAACATTATGCACAACACTCCTGTTTTATGAGCTAAACGGGGCCATTGTTTATCGTCGGGCGCCATGTCAGCGCTAGGCCTTAACATGGGCCTCTTTTTCTGCCTGTGTGTGTGTGTGTGTGTGTGTGTGTGTGTGTGTGTGTGTGTGTGTGTGTGTGTGTGTGTGTGTGTGTGTGTGTGTGTGTGTGTGTGTGTGTGTGTGTGTGTGTGTGTGTGTGTGTGTGTGTGTGTGTGTGTGTGTCTGAGGAGGAATGGTGCTTGCAGTAGACTGATCAGTGGGGGTTTTTGTATGGAAGACAGGAGGTATTGCGTCTGTTTTCACCAGATCAGATGGAGCTCTTTGATCTTGTCTCCGCGTGTCAGATCCCGTCACGATCCACAGTCTAGCCCCTATACATATGCATACAGCCTACCACCTCGAAGCAGTCGGGAGCAATGCAAAGCAGGCCAGAGACAGAGAGAGGTAGAGAGAGAGAGAGGTAGACAGAGATAGAGAGCGAGAGAGAGAGAGGTAGAGAGAGAGAGGTAGACAGAGATAGAGATAGAGAGAGAGAGAGAGGTAGAGAGAGAGAGGTAGACAGAGATAGAGAGAGAGAGAGAGAGAGAGAGAGGTAGACAGAGATAGAGAGAGAGAGTAGACAGAGATAGAGAGAGAGAGAGAGAGAGAGAGAGAGAGAGAGAGAGAGAGAGAGAGAGAGAGAGAGAGAGAGAGAGAGAGAGAGAGAGAGAGAGAGACAGAGATAGAGATAGAGAGAGAGGTAGGGAGAGAGAGAGAGAGGTAGACAGAGATAGAGAGAGAGAGAGGTAGGGAGAGAGAGGTAGACAGAGAGAGAGAGAGAGAAAAGAGGATGAGAGAGAAGTAAGAAACATGAGGCCTTTCTCCTATTTGTTAAATATAATTAGAGTTATATTTATTTTTGTTGTGGTTGCTGCTCATCAGGTTTCCACATGAAGCAAATTAACAGGCGCTCCTTAGATCTCAATTACACATGATGACGAGGAGTGCAATTATGTTGGTATTGACACACACACACACACACACACACACACAGTATTGTACAACTAACCGTGTGGGGACACACAAGTAAGTCCCATTCAAAATAATATTTTCTCTAACCGACAACCTAATCTTAACCCAAACCCTATTTTACCTTTATTTAACTAGGTCAGTTAAGAAAAAATTCTTATTTACAATGATGGCCTACTCCGGCCAAACCCAGCCTGGATTTGAACCAGGTACTATAGTGACGCCTCTTGCACTGAGATGCAATGCCTTAGATCGCTGCGCCACTCGGGACCCCGAACCCTTTAAACTAACCCTAGCTCCTAACCCTAATTCTAACCTTAACACTAATTCTAACCATTAAAAAAAAGGTTACTATTCTTGTCCACACACACACAAACACACACGCACGCACACACAAACACACTCCCTCTGTTTCTCTCTTTCCTCTGATCCTGAAGCAGCTAAATGATTGGCATCCCATGCAGATTTATTCAAATAGCCAGGTGGGCCTCTTCCCTGTAAGCTCCTGTCTTTATTCCTATACTGTCATTCATACTCATACGTCTCACACGTACATTGTGTGGATCTGCAGGATACACTGCCACTGATGGCAAATAAAGCTGATCTGAGACCAGCCAATGT
Source organism: Oncorhynchus keta (assembly GCF_023373465.1). Lineage (NCBI taxonomy): Eukaryota > Metazoa > Chordata > Actinopteri > Salmoniformes > Salmonidae > Oncorhynchus > Oncorhynchus keta. Next base: position 4,831,200 of record NC_068451.1, read on the forward strand.
GAAGCCTCTCTGCACTACCGCCCCCATGTGGCAAGGTGGTCACCGGGATAGGATTGTGTGTGTGTGTGTGTGTGTGTGTGTGTCAGAAACTTACTTCCACTAACCCTATTTTACTTATTCGGTACAACAGGACACGTGGCACAAAACGGACCAGTCAGAGATACCCTAAATAAGTCAGATGCTGTGAAGTCCTGTAGAGACCGCTCCAGAGGCCCCTCCCCTTCCCTCCTGTTAGGGTGACCAGAAAACTCTCCGCCATATTCTCACACTTCAGAGGGGAGCAAAGGGAGAGAGAGAGAGGCCAACTCTCCCCTCCAGCCAAACTGACACAAACAGACAACTTCAAAGTGAAGACTGTTGTTTATTTAGTGAAGGGGGATGGGTGGGGAAAGAGAGAGAGAGAGTCCATCTGATATCCAACTGTCAGGAGAGCATTTTCACATGCAAAATAGAGTGTGTGTGGGAGCGAAAGATTACCTAGAGGGAGAAACATGACAGCACTCAGTATGGTCAGAATGGATCATCATCTGGCAGGCCTCTCTTGTTCTCTCTCTCTCTCTCTCTCGGTTTGTCTCGTTCTCTCTCTTTCTAGCTTTCTCTCTGTCTTTCAGTCTCTTTCTCTCTAGTTTTCAGTCTCTCACTCTCTAGCTTTCTCTCTAGCTTTCAGTCTCTCTCTCTTTCTCTCTAGCTTTCAGTCTCCCGCTCTCTAGCTTTCAGTCTCTCTCTCTTTCAGTCTCTCTTTCTTTCTCTCTCTTTTCAGTCTCTCTCTCTTTCTCTCTAGCTTTCAGTCTCCCGCTCTCTAGCTTTCTCTCAAGCTCTTAGTTTATCTTTCTCTAGCTGTCTGTCTCTCTCTCTTTCTCTCTTGCTTTCAGTCTCTCTTCTCTTTCCCATCTCTCTAGCTTTCAGTCTCTCTCTCTTTCAGTCTCTCTTTCTTTCTCTCTAGCTTTCAGTCTCTCTCTCTTTCTCTCTAGCTTTCAGTCTCTCTCTTTCTCTCTAGCTTTCAGTCTCTCCCTCTTTCTCTCTAGCTTTCAGTCTCTCTCTCTTTCTCTCTCTCTTTCAGTCTCTCTTTCTTTCTCTTTTTCTCTCCCGCTCTCTATCTTTCAGCTCTTAGTTTATCTTTCTCTCTAGTTTCTGTCTCTTTCTCTTTCTCTCTTGCTTTCAGTCTCTCCCTCCCTTCCCATCTCTCTAGCTTTCAGTCTCTCTAGCTTTCAGTCTCTCTCTCTCTCTAGCTTTCAGTCTCTCTGCCTTTCTCTCTAGCTTTCAGCCTCTCTCTCTCTATCTCTCTCTCTTTCAGTTGTCTCTCTTTCTCTATAGCTTTCAGTCTCTCCCTTTCTCTCTAGCTTTCTCTCTGTCTTTCAGTCTCTCATTCTCTCTAGCTTTGAGTCTCTCTCCCTCTTTCTCTCTAGCTTTCAGTCGCTCTCCCTCTTTCTCTCTAGCTTTCAGCCTCTCTCTCTCTCTCTTTGTGTCTTTCAGTCTCTATCTCTCTTTCAGTTTCTCTCTCTTTCTCTCTAGCTTTCAGTCTCCCGCTCTCTAGCTTTCAGTCTCTCTCTCTTTCTCTCTCTCTTTCAGTCTCTCTTTCTTTCTCTCTAGCTTTCAGTCTCCCGCTCTCTAGCTTTCTCTCTGTCTTTCAGTCTCTTAGTCTCTCTAGCTTTCAATCTCTCCCTCTTTCTCTATAGCTTTCAGTCGATCTCTCCCTCTTTCTCTCTAGCTTTCAGTCGCTCTCCCTGATTCTCTCTAGCTTTCAGTCTCTCTCCCTTTTTCTCTCTCCCTCTCTATCTTTCAGCCTCTCTCTCTCTCTAGTTTTCAGTCTCTTTCTCTTTCTCTCTAGCTTTCATCCTCTCTCCCTTTCTCTCTAGCTCTCAGTCTCTCTAGCTTTCAGTCTCTCTCTCTAGCTTTCAGTCTCTCTGCCTTTCTCTCTAGTTTTCAGCCTCTCTCTCTCTTTCTCTCTCTCTTTTGCTCTAGCTCTCTCTCTCCCGCTCTCTAGCTTTCTCTCTGTATTTCAGTCTCTCATTCTCTCTAGCTTTCAGTCGCTCTCCCTCTTTCTCTCTAGCTTTCAGCCTCTCTCTCTCTCTCTCTCTGTCTTTCAGTCTCTATCTCTCTAGCTTTCAGCCTCTCTCTCTCTCTCTCTCTCTTTGTGTCTTTCAGTCTCTCTCTCTATCTCTCTAGCTTTCAGTTTCTCTCTCTTTCTCTCTAGCTTCTCAGTCTTCCGCTCTCTAGCTTTCTCTCTGTCTTTCAGTCTCTCTTTCTCTCTAGCTTTCAGTCTCTCTCCCTCTTTCTCTATAGCTTTCAGTCGCTCTCCCTCATTCTCTCTAGCTTTCAGTCACTCTCCCTCATTCTCTCTAGCTTTCAGTCTCTCTCTATCTTTAAGCCTCTCTCTCTCTCTAGTTTTCAGTCTCTCGCTCTTTCTCTCTAGCTATCCCTCTCTAGCTCTCAGTCTCTCTCTCTAGCTTTCAGTCTCTCTCTCTAGCTTTCAGTCTCTCTCTCTTTCTCTCTAGCTTTCAGTCTCCCGCTCTCTAGCTTTCTCTCTGTCTTTCAGTCTCTCAGTCTCTCTTTCTCTCTAGCTTTCAGTCTCTCTCTCTCTTTCTCTCTAGCTTTCATCCTTGCTCCCTTTCTATCTAGCTTCCAGCCTCTCTCTTTCTCTCTAGCTCTCAGTCTCTCTCTCTCTCTCGCTTTCAGTCTCTCTCTCTTTCTATTTAGCTTTCAGTCTCCCGCTCTCTAACTTTCAGTCTCTCTCCCTCTTTCGCTCTCCCTCTCTCTAGCTTTCAGCCTCTCTCTCTCTAGTGTTCAGTCTCTCTCCCTCTTTCTCTCTCCCTCTCTAGCTTTCTCTCTCTATCTGTCAGTCTCTCTTTCTCTCCAGCTTTCAGTCTCTCTCTCTCTAGCTTTGAGTCTCTCTCTCTTTCTCTCTAGCTTTCGGTGTCCCGCTCTCCAGCTTTATCTCTGTCTTTCAGTCTCTCATTCTCTCTAGCTTTCAGTCTCTCTCCCTCTCTCTCTCTCTAGCTTTCAGTCACTCTCCCTCTTTCACTCTAGCTTTCAGTCTCTCTCCCTTTTTCCCTCTCCCTCTCTCTAGCTTTCAGCCTCTCTCTCTCTAGTTTTCAGTCTCTCTCTCTTTCTCTCTAGCTTTCATCCTCTCTCCCTTTCTCTCTAGCTTTCATCCGCTCTCTCTTTCTCTCTAGCTCTCTCTCTCTAGCTTTCAGTCTCTCTCTAGCTTTCAGTCTCTTTCTCTTTATCTCTAGCTTTCAGCCTCTATCTTTCTCTCTAGCTCTCTCTCTCTTTCTCTCTAGCTCTCTCTCTCTCCCTCTAGCTTTCAGTCTCTCTCTCTTTCTATTTAGCTTTCAGTCTCCCGCTCTCTAGCTTTCAGTCATCTCTCCCTCTTTCTCTCTAGCTTTCAGTCTTGTCTCTCTTTTTCTCTAGCTTTCAGTCTCTCTCTTTCCCTCTAGCTTTCATCCTCTCTCCCTATTTCTCTCTCTCCCTCTCTCTCTCTAGTTTAGTCTCTCTCTCTTTCTCTCTAGCTTTCAGCCTCTCTATTTCTCTCTAGCTATCTCTCTCTAGCTGTCAGTCTCTCTTTCTCTCTAGCTTTCAGTCTCTCTCTCTCTAGCTTTCAGTCTCTCTCTCTCTCTCTCTCTAGCTTTCAGTCTCTCTCTCTCTCTCTAGCTTTCAGTCTCTCTCTCTCTAGCTTTCAGTCTCTCTCTCTCTCTCCTAAATCACTCCGCATTTCGTCAGCCCGGCAGCTTAAATCCAGACTAAATTAGCAGAATGAAGATTAAGTCATTTGGCCTTGAGCTGTTCCAGACATTACGAGTCGAAGACTGAGGATAACTTTAAACTCGGCCGACTGGGGTCAAAACGTGTGTGTGTTTCTGTGTGTGTTTGTGTGAGTGGGTGCGTGCGTGCGTGCATGAGTCCAGAAGATTTCTTCTGCGGGAGTCAATTGAAACCAAATTAAAGGGAGTGTTTTTTACATTTTAAAATAGAAAATATTACATTCCTTTGGGTAACTGTTTCCTGAGCACACAGCCCTGGCTTCATTATTTTCCATTAGCGTACACAAAGTCAACTGACGACAAGCTCGTTCCCAGGTTGAACAATCGCAAGACTAGACACCATCACTCGTGTCCTGCCAGTGCTTTCCAAGGTTCTACTAGTTTATGGTCAATGGGCTTTGAAGGTAATCAAATCAGTTTGCTGGACTGAGCTGGTTTACCATTCAAATGAACAGTCATCTACCTCCCAACACTGTGGCTAGGTGTGTGTTCTGCATGTCGACCACCGCAACAGCTTAAGTGGACACACCCTGTACCACGGTGGTGTAAGTAAGTAAGTAGCCTGGCGCGACCCTTGGCTTTGTACGAGCTGGCTCATAGACTCCTGCTCCTATCTCCTGTTTCTGTGGTGTGAGGCAGCTTGATAGCAGGGGGCTTGGAGTCTGAGTACAATAATGATTTGTGAAAAGGCATAGTACAGAGTTGTCAATAGAGAAACACAACCGCCCTCTCTGAGTATACAAGAGCAATAACAACTGAGTACAGAGCAAAGTTCAGGAGTAATGTCACAAGTCCTCCTCTGAGAGAGAGAGAGAGAGAGAGAGAGAGAGGGCTAGTGCGTACTGACACACACACACACACACACACACACACACACACACACACACACACACACACACACACACACTATGGCTGCAATACAAACAAGACACCAGCACCACAGAGATGCTATTGCGGATGTATATTTACCCTCAATCCCAAAAGGGGGAAGAGAAGATAATGAAATAAATAATAATAGAGGCATCAGATAAGCTCCCGTTTATCCCGCTATGGGGCAAATACAAATTGTCAATTTAATGAACATGGTGGACGTGATGAAAGCGAGGTGAAGGAGCTTCGTTGCCTGACAAACAATCAGGAAATGTTATCTTAATATTGTTCTGTGGTTATTCAGCCCATAACTTAGGGGGGAGGAGCAAAGGCCATGTCCCAGTGAGGTGTCCCTGTTATTGCCTGTTTTTATTATGAGCCATAGCTCAACGGTTGGAAATACACACACATACACAGACACACACACCTGACCATATAACTAGAGTTCCAGCAAAGAACAAAGACAGGATTGATACGAGATGTTTGAAAGACAAATGCGTACGTACGTGTGTGTGTGTGGGGGGGGGGGGCTTTCCAGATTCAATACATTTATTGCTGTAATGGGTTTAATGAATACCAGACCGTAAATCAAAACGTTTCATCACAAAATCACAAATCAAGCACCGAAACTGCAACCCACTGGCATCCTTGGCTGGTAACCAACCATCAAAAAGGCAGAAAACCCCCCCTACTCCTGATTTGTGTGACAACAAGAGGTCAGAGTCCTCCATCAGCAGCACTTAAAAAGCCTCCAGATGCTTCCTAGTCCAAACTTTTTGGTATTTAAAGCCTCAATCTGAGGATCCCCACCCAAATGAACTAGTATCTCCGCATTTATATATTGCCCGTACTAAATTGCGTCGCCGCGAAGAATTACTATGGATATGAATATCTGCGACAATAACTCAGCCAAAAGCCTTAAAGACACGACGCTCTTTATTGGGGGCGTCTGATAGCCCTTAAATACAGCACCAGGCAGCCATATCAGTGCTGTTTCTCTCTAATATCAGGCCACATTAGCGGCTCGTAAATCAAATTACACTCCTAGAATTTCATTAAGCTCACCTGCCAGCAGTAGTGCCGGCTAAATATTGATGTTTTCCCACCGCGATTGTGTGGCTCTCAGGTACACAAAAGGAGGAAGGAAAGCAAGGGGAAGCGGATGATGAATGTAATTATCTTTTAAGGAATACAGTGGAACTCTGTCATAAATCCCCCTGGTAATACTACGGAGAGGGAGAGGTAGCAATAAAGAGCGTCCTGTGGGCTGGAGTCAACAACGGCAACAACACCGGCTGTGTCCCAAAAATGGCACCCTAATCCCTACGTAGGGCCCTACGTTTTTGACCAGATCCGTATTGGCCCTTGGTCAAAAGGAGTGCCCTATATAGGGACTAGGCTCCCATTTAGGAATGGCCCTGTCTGCTCCCTTCCTGTTCAAAGTGTTCGAGTGTTCAACCAGAGGTGGACTCCACAGCCTGATTACAGCCTGGAGAGAAAGTCAACTCTCTAACAGAAATCAAAGAGGATGATGTATGACAGAGATCACACACCCCAGATAGACAAGCTAATGCAATAGAACGAGAGAGAGAGAGAGAGAGCGGCTGATAATGCACAAAGATTGACTTGTTACTGTTAGACCCTCGATCCAATATTAAAGAAATGATCGAGTACTTTCTTTATTGCCACTCGAATTATCTGAAAGGAATGTGTGTTTCTATTTGTTTTTTTAGTTTTTTTTCAACTGAACATATAGCCTAGACCCTGGTTTTGCATAAACAGGCGAGATTTCCTGGATATGGAATCTGGGAAGGCTGTATGAGCCGGGAGGAGGATGGGTGGGTGGGGGGAGGGGTGGGACAACGGCGTCTGGCTATGGATTTTGATTACACACAGAGGGAAATGAGTGAGCCGGGGACCGTGACGACACTCACTTAATACAAAGGTAAAGTCTATACATCAAAGAGCGTCTAGCTGTAAATCGTTGTATTCTGCTGTGATGACGGCCCATCCTGGCTCATTGTGAGCCCTCTAACGGGGACACTCATATTTACTATTGGCTCAATGTAATTTTAAATAATGAGCTTTATCCCTTATCTAATTAACAAGGGCCTCGCTCCCCCTCTTCAAATTAGGAAGCCAGTATCGGTCCAGCCGACTGTTGTTTAGCAAATTCGCTTTGTGACAAAACAGCAAAAACACAACAAATTGGGAGGGTTGGCTGCGTGTGTGCAGAAGTAAAGACCTTGTTCTCTCTCTCTCTCTCTCTCTCTCTCTCTCTCTCTCTCTCTCTCTCTCTCTCTCTCTCTCTCTCTCTCTCTCTCTCTCTCTCTCTCTCTCTCTCTCTCTCTCTCTCTCTCTCTCTCTCTCTCTCTCTCTCTCTCTCTCTCTCTCTCTCTCTCTCTCTCTCTCTCTCTCTCTCTCTCTCTCTCTCTCTCTCTCTCTCTCTCTCTCTCTCTCTCTCTCTCTCTCTCTCTCTCTCTCACACACACACACACACTACTGGAATTCCAATTCAATGATCACCTTAGATCCCACGCACGCCATAAATCAGACAGGCTTGACAGAGGATGAAAAATGGTATTAATAATGCGAAACTTATTATACAGTCCAAAATGCTCCCTTGATAAATGACATTGTTTGGGCCTGACAATGATTGCATTTAAAACATTATTCCTGTTTTGTGCTGCATTCTGTGGGTTGGTGGACGCAGGGGCGTGGGGCTTGTGTGTTTGTGTGCGTGCCAGACACATGAGTGTGTGTGCTCATGAAATATCTTCCCATCCCAGATCTCACCCTGTAGTCAAGAGGGCAAATGGTGGCCGGTGGCTCACAACAAACCCAAAACGCACGCGCACGCACACACACGCACGCGTTGAAAAACAGAGCCCATCTCCCTGCCTCCACATCTACACATCAATCACTACAACACATTTCACTGGTACTCTGAAAAAGAGAGAGATACCACCATTCCATAGCACCGTTGTCAGAGAGAGAACAGTAGGGCGTGCTCGACGTGCATAGCAAATCCCTGTGCTAACACCTCACACTCGCTGACTCCAATCTGAGCAACAGACCCAGCGGGGGAAAGAGCAAGCCAGGAGTAGAGGAAACGTCAGGAGTCATAAAGTTTCATTTGAAATGGAAACTGGGAGTGCAGTGGAAACATGGTGACACGTGTTTTTCTTTCTGCCTGTAGCTGGCTGGGTTAGCAATGCTACGGTGCCACGGGGCTGCATTTCCATTCATTAACACAGGGACAGGCCAGTTGTGCTAAGCTAAATGCCACGTACCAGGGCAGCACAACACCGAGACCAAACGGCACCCTACTCCCTATATAGTGCACTAATTTTGACCAGGGCCACACCCTGAGAGGGACAGAAACCCATGGAGCAGACAGCTTCAGTCGTACCCGGGGTGTGGGACTGTTTTAGGGGTTTTACTGAACTGGCAAGGGGTGGATAGGACTGAGGAGGATGCACAGCACACTGCATAGAGAGACGGGAAATGCAAAAAGTTGATGCCGAGCAGATAAGGACGTCTGTATATGTCAATCAATCATTCAGCTAACTAGCCCACTGAGGGCTTCGATAAGATCAATTGTGTTGCTTTATTTGTGGTGCATCTTTGGCTTATGCTGCTGATGATTTCAGTTGGCATCGTAAGCTGATGATTTTGGCACAAATCGTTTTGTATTATAGCTAACACTCAAAGTAGTGTACACTCAAGCCACGGATGAAACACATACACACTACTACACCGAGTGGACAAAACATTAGGAACACCTTCCCAATAACGAGTTGCACCCCCTTTTTGCCCCCCAGAACAGCCTCAATCCGTTGGGGTGTGGCCTCTGCAACGTGTCCAAAGTGTTCCACAGGGATGCTGGCCCATGTTGACTCCAATGCTTCCCACAGTTGTGTCAAGTTGGCTGGATGTTCTTTGGGTGGTGGACCATTCTTGATGCACACGGGAAACTGTTGAGTGTGAAAAACCCAGCAGCGTTGCAGTTCTTGACACACTCAAACCGGTGCGCCTGGCACCTTCTACCAGACCCTGTTCAAAAGCACTTAAATATGTTGTCTTGGATTCAACTGGCCAGTCTATGTCTCTACCTTCTCGCCCTTTGTGCTGTTGTCTGTGCCCAACAATGGTTGTACCCTCTTTTGTGCTGCTGCCATGTTGAGTTGCTACCATGTTGTTGTCATGTTGTGTTGCTACCGTGCTGTGTTGCCATGTTGTTGTCATACGTCTCTTCGTGTAGTGTTGTCTCTCTTTTCGTGATTTTTGAGTTTTGTCCTATATTTTCTATTTAATTCATTTTTAATCCCAGGCCCCCGTCCCCGCAGGAGGCATTTTGCCTTTTGGTAGGCCGTTATTGTAAATAACAATTTGTTCTTAACTGACTTGCCTCGTTAAACAAAGGTTAAATAAAATAAATAAATTGTTAGAAAGAGCAGGTGTGCCTAATGCTTTGTACACTCAGTGTATATACTCCACTGCATCAGAGTCGGCTCTCACTCCATCTCACATGACAATGTCCTCCACTGTACAGTATGATACAATGCTCTCCTCCTGCGGCTGATCTTATTACCCCCCCCATCTCCCTGCGAACGGCCATGATGGGGGGCCATTTATCTCACTCCGCCGGCTACCACAATAATATAAATCAAGAATTTCCCCCCAAATATAACAATATTTGTATTTGGGGGGAGGGGGGGGGGGGGTGGGTGGAGTAGAAGGGGGTTATAATTGATGACCACAGCTGTGCTAATTAAAAGCAATGGAAGTTTCATTAATCTTGGTCAGGAGGGAGGATGCGGAGGTGGCGGTACGGTGGCTGTAACGTTTTCCGTTACCCCGGGGCCAGGCCTGGCCATCCTCTTGAGTCTGCCGCTACCATGTCCTACTCGTCAGTCAGGTGATTTTGGGCCATTGTTGAGTTTATTAAAGCAGGTTCATGTGATACGCCCATTAATAATCACAACAAAAGCCCTGCTCTCTCTCTCCCTCTCTGTATGGCCCCCTTCTCTCTCTTTCCCTCTCTCTCTCTGTGTGTGCGGCCCTCTCCACTGCCACACCACTCAGCTGAGCAGCAACACAATGGAGGGAACAATTAGCCATGTTTACTGCAATGTCCAGGAATAGAGAGAAAATTGCTTTCTTCTGTCTTGTTTTTGTTGGTGCTTTTTCTTTGCAGAGACAGAGAGAGACAGAGACCGAGAGAGAGAGAGAGAGACAGAGACCGAGAGAGAGACAGAGACAGAGACCGAGAGAGAGACAGAGAGAGAGAGAGAGAGAGAGAGAGAGAGAGAGAGAGAGAGAGAGAGAGAGAGAGAGAGAGAGAGAGAGAGAGAGAGAGAGACAGAGAGAGAGAGAGAGACGAGAGAGAGAGAGAGAGAGAGACAGAGACAGAGACCGAGAGAGAGAGAGAGAGAGAGAGAGACAGAGACCAGAGAGAGAGAGAGAGAGAGAGAGAGAGAGAGAGAGAGAGAGAGAGAGAGAAAGAGAAAGAGAGACAGAGACAGAGACAGAGACAGAGACAGAGACAGAGAGAGAGAGAGAGAGAGAGAGAGAGAGAGAGAGAGAGAGAGAGAGAGAGAGGGAGAGAGAGACAGAGAGAGACAGAGAGAGACAGAGACCGAGAGAGAGAGAGAGACCGAGAGAGAGAGACCGAGAGAGAGAGAGAGAAAAAAAAACAGCATCAGCTATAACTAATAGTTCTCATTCTACTTTCCTTGTGCTACTTTTCATGCATCCAAAACCACTTCTCTGAGAATGGTCAATGACCTTCATATGAGAAAGAATACTGGACCATAATCCCTAGATTTTCCCAACGGGCAGATACCTAGTTAAAATGACCTCATAAAATGACCTCATGCCATCATTTTGACCGGTTCCTTGCTGTAACGACGTATTTTCAACCAGTCTTTCATAATGACGTCATTTCAACCAGTCTTTCATAATGACGTCATTTCAACCAGTCTTTCATAATGACGTCATTTCAACCAGTCTTTCATAATGACGTCATTTCAACCAGTCTTTCATAATGACGTCATTTCAACCAGTCTTTCATAATGACGTCATTTCAACCAGTCTTTCATAATGACGTAATTTCCACCAGTCTTTCATAAATGACGTCATTTCAACCAGTGTTTCATAAATGACGTCATTTCAACCAGTCTTTCATAATGACGTCATTTCAACCAGTCTTTCATAATGACATCATTTCAACCAGTCTTTCATAATGACGTCATTTCAACCAGTCTTTCACAATGACGTCATTTCAACCAGTCTTTCACAATGACGTCATTTCAACCAGTCTTTCATAATGACGTCATTTCAACCAGTCTTTCATAATGACGTCATTTCCACCAGTCTTTCATAATGACGTCATTTCAACCAGTCTTTCATAATGACGTAATTTCAACCAGTCTTTCATAATGACGTCATTTCAACCAGTCTTTCATAATGACGTCATTTCAACCAGTCTTTCATAATGACGTAATTTCCACCAGTCTTTCATAATGACGTAATTTCAACCAGTCTTTCATAATGACGTCATTTCAACCAGTCTTTCATAATGACGTCATTTCAACCAGTCTTTCATAATGACGTCATTTCAACCAGTCTTTCATAATGACATCATTTCAACCAGTCTTTCATAATGACGTCATTTCAACCAGTCTTTCATAATGACGTCATTTCAACCAGTCTTTCATAATGACGTCATTTCAACCAGTCTTTCATAATGACGTCATTTCAACCAGTCTTTCAAAATGACGTCATTTCAACCAGTCTTTCACAATGACGTCATTTCAACCAGTCTTTCACAATGACGTCATTTCAACCAGTCTTTCATAATGACGTCATTTCAACCAGTCTTTCACAATGACGTCATTTCAACCAGCTTCTTGTTGTAATGATACGTTATTATTTCAACCAGTTTTGAACACTCAGTCCATCTAGCTTACAGCTAAAGACCTTACATCATGTGACACACAAGCTAGTTCACTAATCACCATCATATTGTTTACTGTTCTAGCAGTACGACAGAGTCAGAATACCAAGAGCCGGCTGCGCACACTAAAGACCGAGTAATGGATGCTCCACGTTAACTTTAGTTCCTCAACCACGACTCCCAAACGCAATTACGAGCACCCTCGGCATCTGTGAGAAGTAGGCAGTGTGTGTGTGTGTGTGTGTGTGTGTGTGTGTGTGTGTGTGTGTGTGTGTGTGTGTGTGTGTGTGTGTGTGTGTGTGTGTGTGTGTGTGTGTGTGTGTGTGTGTGTGTGTGTGTGTGTGTGTGTGTGTGTGTGTGCGCATGTGTGCGCATGTGTGCGCATGTGGCGTGGAGGGAGAGTTGTGAAAAGACCCGGGACATTTATTTAATCATGTAATATCTGAGGAATTGGAACGAGACATACACTTTGTACCATTATAAATTTGCAGCGCTTTAGCGGGAAGATGAGGGATTTGGCTTCACAGCAAAAGAAAATAGAGGGAGGAAGTACCTGGATGTGTGTGTGTGTGTAATGCATCGCTCTAAGTATCTGTGAGTGTGTGTTGTTCGGCATAGAGCAACAGCCTGCTGTCACATATAGTATCTCTATGCATCTGTAGGACAGTGAACAATGCACTGTTGTGAGCGAGACTCTGGGCAGGCACACAGGGGCACACACACACACACACACACACAATAACAATTCTCCACTAATTTACACATGAATACAAAGACACACACAACTGCATTTATTTTCAGCAAACTTAACATGATTAAATATTTGTATGAACATAACAAGATTCAGCAACTGAGACATAATCTGAACAAGTTCCACAAAAATGTGACTAACATAAATGGAATAATGTGTCCCTGAACAAAGAGGGGGTCAAAATCAAAAGTAGCAGTCAGTATCTGGTGTGGCCACCAGCTGCATTAAGTACTGCAGTGCATCTCCTCCTAATAGACTGCACCAGATTTGCCAGTTCTTGCTGTGAGATGTTACCCCACTCTTCCACCAAGGCACCTGCAAGTTCCCAGACATTTCTGGGGGGAATGGCCTTAGCCCTCACCCTCCAATCCAACAGGTCCCAGACGTGCTCAATGGGATTGAGATCCGGGCTCTTCGCTGGTCTAGGAAATTACGCAGAGAACGAGCAGTACAGTACAGTATGGCTGGTGACATAGCTAGCTACATAGCCGTCTTTGTATCAAAGATAATTGTGTAGTCTAGAGCGATTTTCTAGGTTAGCTAGCCAGCTATTGTCGTTCTTTTAACGCAACGTAACGTAATCAACACTGCTAGCTAGCCAGCTAGCCCCCGAATAGCAGCACTGTAGAAACTATTACACTCAACGGAACGACTTGATTAGTGTAGTGTCAACAACGCAGCCACTGCCAGCTAGCCTACAAAGTCAACAACGCAGCCACTGCCAGCTAGCCTACTTCAGCAGTACTGTATCATTTTAATCATTTTAGTCAATAAGATTCTTGCTACGTAAGCTTAACTTTCTGAACATTCGAGACGTGTAGTCCACTTGTCATTCCAATCTCCTTTGCATTAGCGTAGCCTCTTCTGTAGCCTGTCAACTATGTGTCTGTCTATCCCTGTTCTCTCCTCTCTGCACAGACCATACAAACGCTCCACACCGCGTGGCCGCGGCCACCTAATCTGGTGGTCCCAGCGCGCACGACCCACGTGGAGTTCAGGTCTCCGGTAGCCTCTGGAACTGCCGATCTGCGGCCAACAAGGCAGAGTTCATCTCAGCCTATGCCTCCCTCCAGTCCCTCGACTTCTTGGCACTGACGGAAACATGGATCACCACAGATAACACTGCCACTCCTACTGCTCTCTCTTCGTCCGCCCACGTGTTCTCGCACACCCCGAGAGCTTCTGGTCAGCAGGGTGGTGGCACCGGGATCCTCATCTCTCCCAAGTGGTCATTCTCTCTTTCTCCCCTTACCCATCTGTCGCCACCTTTGAATTCCATGCTGTCACAGTTACCAGCCCTTTCAAGCTTAACATCCTTATCATTTATCGCCCTCCAGGTTCCCTCGGAGAGTTCATCAATGAGCTTGATGCCTTGATAAGCTCCTTTCCTGAGGACGGCTCACCTCTCACAGTTCTGGGCGACTTTAACCTCCCCACGTCTACCTTTGACTCATTCCTCTCTGCCTCCTTCTTTCCACTCCTCTCCTCTTTTGACCTCACCCTCTCACCTTCCCCCCCTACTCACAAGGCAGGCAATACGCTCGACCTCATCTTTACTAGATGCTGTTCTTCCACTAACCTCATTGCAACTCCCCTCCAAGTCTCCGACCACTACCTTGTATCCTTTTCCCTCTCGCTCTCATCCAACACTTCCCACACTGCCCCTTCTCGGATGGTATCGCGCCGTCCCAACCTTCGCTCTCTCTCCACCGCTACTCTCTCCTCTTCCATCCTATCATCTCTTCCCTCTGCTCAAACCTTCTCCAACCCATCTCCTGATTCTGCCTCCTCAACCCTCCTCTCCTCCCTTTCTGCATCCTTTGACTCTCTATGCCCCCTATCCTCCAGGACGGCTCGGTCCTCCCCTCCCGCTCCGTGGCTCGACGACTCATTGCGAGCTCACAGAACAGGGCTCCGGGCAGCCGAGCGGAAATGGAGGAAAACTCGCCTCCCTGCGGACCTGGCATCCTTTCGCTCCCTCCTCTCTACATTTTCCTCTTCTGTCTCTGCTGCTAAAGCCACTTTCTACCACTCTAAATTCCAAGCTTCTGCCTCTAACCCTAGGAAGCTCTTTGCCACCTTCTCCTCCCTCCTGAATCCTCCCCCCTCCTCCCTCTCTGCAGATGACTTTGTCAACCATTTTGAAAAGAAGGTCGACGACATCCGATCCTCGTTTGCTAAGTCAAACGACACCGCTGGTTCTGCTCACACTGCCCTACCCTGTGCTCTGACCTCTTTCTCCCCTCTCTCTCCAGATGAAATCTCGCGTCTTGTGACGGCCGGCCGCCCAACAACCTACCCGCTTGACCCTATCCCCACCTCTCTTCTCCAGACCATTTCCGGAGACCTTCTCCCTTACCTCACCTCGCTCATCAACTCATCCCTGACCGCTGGCTACGTCCCTCCCGTCTTCAAGAGAGCGAGAGTTGCACCCCTTCTGAAAAAACCTACACTCGATCCCTCCGATGTCAACAACTACAGACCAGTATCCCTTCTCTCTTTTCTCTCCAAAACTCTTGAGCGTGCTGTCCTTGGCCAGCTCTACCGCTATCTCTCTCAGAATGACCTTCTTGATCCAAATCAGTCAGGTTTCAAGACTAGTCATTCAACTGAGACTGCTCTTCTCTGTATCACGGAGGCGCTCCGCACCGCTAAAGCTAACTCTCTCTCCTCTGCTCTCATCCTTCTAGACCTATCGGCTGCCTTCGATACTGTGAACCATCAGATCCTCCTCTCCACCCTCTCCGAGTTGGGCATCTCCGGCGCGGCCCACGCTTGGATTGCGTCCTACCTGACAGGTCGCTCCTACCAGGTGGCGTGGCGAGAATCTGTCTCCTCACCACGCGCTCTCACCACTGGTGTCCCCAGGGCTCTGTTCTAGGCCCTCTCCTATTCTCGCTATACACCAAGTCACTTGGCTCTGTCATAACCTCACATGGTCTCTCCTATCATTGCTATGCAGACGACACACAATTAATCTTCTCCTTTCCCCCTTCTGATGACCAGGTGGCGAATCGCATCTCTGCATGTCTGGCAGACATATCAGTGTGGATGACGGATCACCACCTCAAGCTGAACCTCGGCAAGACGGAGCTGCTCTTCCTCCCGGGAAGGACTGCCCGTTCCATGATCTCGCCATCACGGTTGACAACTCCATTGTGTCCTCCTCCCAGAGCGCTAAGAACCTTGGCGTGATCCTGGACAACACCCTGTCGTTCTCAACTAACATCAAGGCGGTGGCCCGTTCCTGTAGGTTCATGCTCTACAACATCCGCAGAGTACGACCCTGCCTCACACAGGAAGCGGCGCAGGTCCTAATCCAGGCACTTGTCATCTCCTGTCTGGATTACTGCAACTCGCTGTTGGCTGGGCTCCCTGCCTGTGCCATTAAACCCCTACAACTCATCCAGAACGCCGCAGCCCGTCTGGTGTTCAACCTTCCCAAGTTCTCTCACGTCACCCCGCTCCTCCGCTCTCTCCACTGGCTTCCAGTTGAAGCTCGCATCCGCTACAAGACCATGGTGCTTGCCTACGGAGCTGTGAGGGGAAACGGCACCTCAGTACCTCCAGGCTCTGATCAGGCCCTACACCCAAACAAGGGCACTGCGTTCATCCACCTCTGGCCTGCTCGCCTCCCTACCACTGAGGAAGCACAGTTCCCGCTCAGCCCAGTCAAAACAGTTCGCTGCTCTGGCCCCCCAATGGTGGAACAAACTCCCTCACGACGCCAGGACAGCGGAGTCAATCACCACCTTCCGGAGACACCTGAAACCCCACCTCTTTAAGGAATACCTAGGATAGGATAAGTAATCCTTCTCACCCCCCTTTTAAGATTTAGATGCACTATTGTAAAGTGACTGTTCCACTGGATGTCATAAGGTGAATGCACCAATTTGTAAGTCGCTCTGGATAAGAGCGTCTGCTAAATGACTTAAATGTAAATGTAATGTCAGGATGAGCCTGCAGGAAGGGTACCACATGAGAGAGGAGGATGTCTTCCCTGTAAAGCACAGAGTTGAGATTGCCTGCAATGACAACAAGCTCAGTCCGATGATGCTGTGACATACCGCTCCAGACCATGATGGACCCTCCACCTCCAAATCGATCACGTTCCAGAGTACAGGCCTCGGTGTAACGATCGTTTCTTCAATGATAAACGGGAATCCTACCATCATCCCTGGTAAGACAAAACCACGACTTGTCAGCGAAGAGCACTTTTTGCCATTCCTGTCTGGTCCAGCGACGGTGGGTTTGTGCCCATAGGTGAATTTGTTGCCGGTGATGTCTGGTGAGGACCTGCCTTACAAAAGGCCTACAAGCCCTCAGTCCAGCCTATCTCAGCCTATTGTGGACAGTCTAAGCAGTGATTGAGGGACTGTGCATTCCTGGTGTAACTCGGGCAGTTGTTGTTGCCATCCTGTACCTGTCCTGCAGGAGTGATGCTCGGATGTACCGATCCTGTGCAGGTGTTGTTACACGTGGTCTGCCAATGCGAGGACGATCAGCTGTCCGTCCCATCTACCTGTAGCACTGTCTTAGGCGTCTCACAGTACGGACATTGCAATTTATTGGCCTGGCCACATCTGCCATCCTGCCTCCTTGCAGCATGCCTAAGGCACGTTCACGCAGATGAGCTGGGACACTGGGCATCTTTCTTTGGTGTTTTTCAGAGTCAGTAGAAAGGCCTCTTTAGTGTCCTAAGTTTTCATAACTGTGACCTTAATTGCCTACCGCCTGTAAGCTGTTAGTGTCTTAACGACCGTTCCACAGGTGCATGTTCTTTAATTGTTTACGGTTCACTGAACAAGCATGGGAAACAGAGTTTAAAACCTTTACAATGAAGATCTGTGAAGTTATTTGGATTTTTACAAATTATCTTTGAAAGACAGGATCCTGAAAAAGGGCCGTTTATTTTTTTGCTGAGTTTACACACACACACACACACACACACACACACACACACACACACACACACACACACACACACACACAACTCCCCCCCTAAAAAACAATCTCTCAAACCCATTGTAATACAATTATAGAATTGATTACTACCTTGACCTGCAGTGCCCAACAAAACAATATCAGGAGAAAATAACAAGCTAAGTCTAATAACTTGTCATTTGTATTGAGCTGAAACAGCAGCAAACACAGTCAGATATACATTCACTCAATAAAATCCTGCAGTGTACCGTGTGGGTCATTTCAAATCCCCCTGTGCCAATGGAAATGAGAAACACACACACGTGCACACACACACACAGAGACACAGAAAGAGAAAGGTGCACTAGCACACACGCACACACAGTGTTGGGTCATGGGGACAGCGGTAGCTGAGAGCCAGGTGTGACCTGCCTGCCCAGGTGCTCAGGAAAACCGCTGTTAACAGCCACGATTGATGATCTAATCAAACTGTCACCGCGGCGATCGGTGGCGGGAAGGGCAGAGTGGGGGGTGGGGGCCCTCTGGGTGGGGAGAATATCCAGGAGGCCTGTGCATGCTTACCGTTAGCCCAAATTGAGAGTGACAGTCTCAATAGTGAGAAGGCTTTTTCCCCCCTAAGTAATGGAGGAAACAACTCCAGAGGCCTTCCGGAGGATGTCACATAATCAAGGAGACCCTCTCGTTCTTTTTTTCTCTCTCGAACCATTTCGGCTCAGGGTTTTTTTGAATTCGGAAAACAAAACTTGGGGAGATGATTTGATACTCGGGCCGAACAAACCACCCGCTGTACGCCGCAAAGTTGATTATGACATGTCTATTCTTGGACCTCCTTAACCCACACGCTATGCTCTCTCTCGCAGCCCTACACACGCACACACACACGCGCACACGCACACACACACGCACACACACACACATGCACACACGCGCACACACACACACACACGCGCGCACACACACACACACACAGTATTGCGCCCACTATACACACACATGCACACCCGGCAACGCAAACCTGACCAACGAGCTGAATCAATCTGCCCACCATGCACCGTACAGTAAGTGAAGAGTCACACGCATGATGAAAACTGTGTTAGAGATCTTATCCACTGTCTCTCACTATGGTTAACCAGCTTGAACACAGGTACCACATGCTAATATGTATCTCCTATGTGCCCGTGTGGGCGGATCGGCACGAAAAAATATAAACATCTTAATACATCAATACAACATCAGGAAGTGATGATAAATCCATTAACACGCTAACAAACGAGGAAAACGTCCAAAGTTTGAGAAACTTGTCATAATTGATATTGTCAGCCGCGACGGGTTCGTGCGCCGGTATCTTTTTTTCGGCGCTAATCACCTTCTCCAGGATATGTCCACGGCTCCTCCGTTCAGCTCGCATTAGTTTAATCGCTGCTTAGCTAATTCATTGATTCATTGGTTCATTAGTGAGGCCTGGCAACATCCATTCCTTGTGACAGTGACAGTCTGACGTTTCAATTGAGAAAGGCAGAAAGAAGTAGCCCACATGGAGTTGCAGGGAGTCGCGGTAAGGGTACTCTGACCTCTCGTCAATTAGCCACACAATGCTAGCTCTTCCACTTGTGCTCTTGTCATAAATTAGACGGCGGCTGAGCTGAGCGCATTCTCTTCTCTCGTGGTTTCTGCTAACGCTAGTTGATGACATCATTCCTAGACTGAAAGTTAGAGGCTTGGGAGATGGATTGGGAGGTCTGGCAGAGAGTAGCTAGTCTACTGGTCTGTCCAAATGTCTATACTAGGGGGATACCTAGTCAGTTGAACAATTGAATGCATTCAACCCGAAATGTTTAATCGATGTGTACGTCGTCACCGGCGCCCGGGGAGCAGTTGTTGTGGGGGTTAACTGCCTTGCTCAAGGGCAGAACGGCAGATTTTTCCACCTTGCCGGCTCAGGGATTCAAAACAGCGACCTTTGTGTTACTGGCCCAATGCTCTACATTGCTTCATACTAAGTGCTAGTGTGGATATTGGAACAACGATATTGGAACAAGACCCATATTCATAAAGTCTCTCAGATAATGAGTGCTGATTTAGGATCATGCTATTGCTATATTATGCTATATTACATTACAACTAGTTTAGACCTAGACTAAACTGCTGCTGGTCGTTAGGCCGACTGGTCTGTCTGACTGATAACAACATTCAGATGATTTCATCACGGGAAGATTTGTTGCATATGAGGAACTCAGGTTTTCAGAACGCAGCCGTGTACACAGTGGTGGAAGAAGTACCTAATTGTCATACTTGAGTAAAAGTAAAGATACCTTAATAGAAAATGACTCAAGTAAAAGTGAAAGTCACCCAGTAAAATCCTACTTGAGTAAAAGTTTTTTAAAGTATTTGGTTTTTAAATATACTTAAGTATCAACGCTAAATGTAATTGCTAAAATATACTTAAGTATCAAAAGTAAAAAATAAATCATTTCAAATTCCGGACAGCATGATTTTCTTGTTTTTTAAATTTACGGACTGCCATGGGAACACTCAGACATAATTTACAAACAAAGCTTTTGTGTTAAGTGAGTCCGCCAGATCAGATGCAGTACGGATGACCAGGGATTTTCTCTTTAAGTGCGGGAATTAGACCACTTTCCTGTCCTGCTAAGAATTCAAAACAAGTACTTCTGGGTGTCAGGAAAAATATGGAGTAGTGAAAGTAATCAAAAATATAAATAGTAAAGTCAAGTACAGACACCAACAAAAACTACTTAAGTAGTACTTTAAAGTATTTTTTACTTATGTACTTTACACCACGCGTGTACACACGCACAAACACGCACAAACACGCACGTCGCCAGCCTGCACCATATGCCCATGACAAGTGCATAAAACCATTCTCCAGCGATCGCACAGGCCAACCCATAAAAACGTAATGCACCTAATTTTCCAGTAATCAAACTTTTATAGACTGCAATGGCTTTCAGACTAACACATTTCTAATTAGCGTTTAATTTCAATGGCAATATTAACGCGATCCCTCATTCGGCGCCGACCGTTCATCCCTCATGAAATATTGAGTAGGGTAAACAGAGGCCGTGTCCACTGGCGCCTGTTCAAACAAACACACAGCAACACAAAAAGGTGAGCGATGGGCCACTACGCCCTCTCTACTACACACCAGCCACAGGAGACTGACTCAGGGAAACCCGTTTACCACAGTGGCAGTGACTGTTGCTGCAGTTCAAAGCCTTTAAAATGCACAAACACATATCTGCATTGTGCATTCAGCCCCTATGGTCGTAATATAGGATATGGTTGTGTTCATTAGGGCACCCAATGGAAAATGTAAGCTTTTGTATTGGACAAGTCCAGGTAGTCCCTCCCTGTTTCAGTCTTCTTTCCTCCGTTTGGTGCCTAATGAACATGGCCCTGTGACTGTCATATCATACTTGTTCTGGGTGCCAAGCCATTGTCTGTGTACAGTAAGCAGTGATTGCCTAACCATGACACCATTACTCTTGGGTGGTAACAATTCAATTCAGAGCTGATACTGACAGGTAAGGGAGACAGGGAGAAACAGGGGGAGATGGATTCATTCTTAAAAATGAAGAGGATGGATTTAATCCAAAGAATTAAGGGCAACAATATTTCTCTCTTAACCTCGTCCTCTCGCCACAGCACCGTTCTAGAGAGTAAACACACACACACACGCACGCACACACACACTCTAATGTAATTTGACCCCTGTGAGTGTGGCAGGGCTTTGGACTCTGTGTGGTACACATTGCCACCGTGCTGCTACCCTGCAGGACTCTTCCGCCCCCTCTGCCCCTGTCCAGTCTGCCCCGTCCCAGTCCACAGCGACCGGGCAATATGGCTACACCGCACGGCATACTGGGAAGCGGCTGTGAGCCCAGAACCTGGTGCTGCCAAGCCAGATGCCCGCTCTGCCACCCTCGGCCTCTGGCACAGACAAGCTGCCTGTACCTGAGCAGCACTGCAGTAGAGTGTGGTTGTGACAGACAAGCTGCCCGTACCTGAGCAGCACTGCAGTAGAGTGTGGTTGTGAACACACCACATACATGTCTTTGTTGAACCATCATGCAGTATTAATACCTAATGTCAGCTAGGCTAACTCATTATTTGTTTCCTCTCTCCTTGGTGATGTGTGTACTGTATGTGATATTGGCTTGGCTACTAGGGCTGACCCCAAAGATTTGAAGAATTAGGATTTGATCGGTTCGACTCACATTTAGCTGATTTGAGTAGGGGAGAGTGGGGTAAGCTGAGCCATTTTTTACATTCTGCATCATTCTGTCAAGGGAAATATAGTATTCTTTCTAAGAAAGATATTGACATACTGATATTTCAGGCTGTTGTGTATCCCTGGAAAGACATCAGAATTCACGCAAACATTACAGTTTTGAAAACAAAGCTTGTCCCAAAAATTGTACTGGCACAACTTAAGTTGAGCCACTGGACAGGGTAAATTAAGCCGCCTACACATTTCTGTACTGAATAAAATATGACCTCTTTTTAAACCCATGCCTACGTCATTTCCCAACCACAATTCAACACAATCACTTTTCTGTCTTTGATTAATTTTAAGCATCTATTAACACAGGCTTGGCGCCTAAAAAAATACACTTCGTTACCTCATATCCCAGTGATAATTCCTTGCATTACACCTGGGAAGAAAACGCTTCAATTTGCTCAATTTGCCATTGGTTCAACCGTTGGCTCAATTTACCACATGGACTTTGGCTCAACTTACCCCAAGGTAATCATTTTGACTATATTAGCCCACTCAGCTACAAGAACACACTTTCATGCTAGGTTTAGGACCTCAATTTGAAGCTTTTAGAGACTCCCAACTGATGTATAGAACAATCTTAAAATGATCTACTTTGGTTTAGACATAAGCATCATGGAACCTCTAACACAATCAATTCATTTGACATGGTGAAAATCTGTTTTTTTGGACCTAACTTGCTTATCACTTTTCCCATGTGGTTTCCCATGTGGTTTCCCATGTGGTTTCCCATGTGGTTTCTTCCTTCACAGAGTCCAAGAAATTGATGACCTCTTCCTAGATCTAGATGATGATTCATTTTGTGTATGGCTTCCTAGAAACAAGGGCGGCTCAACGTACCCCTTTGGCTTAACTTACCCCACTGTCCCCTGTTTTATCATGGAGCAGGAGCCACGGGCGCAAGTCTATCAACATACCAGAGTGCCAAGAAAGCCCCCAAATGTGTCTGTGGCAGAGGGACAGGACAAAGCCATAAGAGATTTGATCAGTCATAGTGTTGTTGTTTTTAAAAAAATGTTTTACATATTTGCAGAATCGTTGAATATTAGTTTCTAAATGACAAATCTGATTCAAATAAAAAAATTGTGATTTGGGGATCGCCTTATTGGCTAAATACAGTAAGTGGACATGAATGAACATACCCAGCAAAAGTAATGGTTGTTCTGTGTCGTGGTCAATTTTTCTTTTTCCAATGTTACTGCCCCACATTGATAGTTCTTATGAAAACCTTTTCACCAACTTTATCAGTTAAATAAATAGGACTCACTTGGCTGTCAACACGCCCATTTAATGAGTGAGGAGTGTATTAGTTCAAACGCTTTATTATTATAAATGGGAAAATGGGGGGTAGTTTTACAATTGCCTAAAAAAACATGGGTACCTTAGACTGGTCAGTCATCTTTGAACACTTTGTTTTTAAATTGCTCAAAATTACGTTCAATTAAGGCGAGGTCACTGCCGTCAATCACAACAGCAAAACTCTGCCTCGTTCAATTGTTGGTTTAGGTGCATTTACATCTTTCAAACCAGCAACACACAAGCCTCTCTCACTCACAGAGACTCAAACACACACACACGACACAGATACATGTCACACACACACGCACGCACGCACACACACACACACGAGACAGATACATGTCACACACACACACGCGCACGCACGCACACACACACAACACAGATACATGTCACGCACACACACGCACACGACACACATACATGTCACACACACACGCACGCACGCACACGCACGCACACACACACACACACACACACACACACACACACACACACACACACACACACACACACACACACACACACACACACACACACACACACGCACACGCACACGCACACGCACACGCACACACAAACATTTCTGTATACCCGCAACAACATCTACTAAACAATTGTATGTGAACAATACAATTTGATTTGACACACACGTAGACCTAGGCCTACTCCACCAAGCTATTGAATTGTAGGTATATATATTCATTATTGTTTCATTTATCTCACACATTTCACTCTGTCAAATTGCAGGGATAGTTCACCCAAATGATACAACGACTTACTGGGTTTCCTGTAAGCAGCCAACGGGGAAGGTAAGAAAACAAACCATGCCTTGGTTTTGTATCTCTGGCCACTGTCTTCAAACGCTTATGTTGTAGCATTTGTGGCCCAAAACCAAAGCAAGTCACTATACCTGATATTAGCATTTCTCGCACTTCAGCGAGCTACACACATTTTCTTAAGACACTTTTGATGATGATTTGGACATGAAACACGTCTTGCATCAGCTCGGATCCACAAATGCTACACAAAAGTTAGCAAAAACATATAAAATGAGAATTGCACAGAACCATACGCATCAAACCTTGGTTTAGTATATTCATAAATAGCCCAGAGCGTATTAAATCTCTTCTCAGGGACCTGCAACCATCTCATGTAATTGATATATTACCTGGCGGTGGTCTACCTCTTGGTCTTCCTCAAGAACAAGTGGCGTGTAATTGATATAGTCCAGACCTGCACTCCAAACAGCAAACGGTGCCAACACATTTGTAGTCACACGCTTGATGTAATCATTGCATGCTAGGAATATAGGACCAAATACTACACTTTTGACTACTTCAACAGACATATACGACTTTTGGTCCCCTAAAATAGGGGGACTACGACCCGATATGGAAGAAAATACCCCTCAAATTAAAGCTGACAGTCTGCACTTTAACCTCACAGTCATTGTATCATTTCACATCCAAAGTGCTGGAGTACAGAGCCTAAACAACAACAAAAAATGTGTTACTGTTCCAATACTTTTGGAGCTCACTGTATATTTGACTACCGAAAGGACAAATCCACAAAGAAATGGTTCATTGACCACAAAAAAAATCAACATTTTGGCATTTTGTTTGAATTGAAGAGGCGAGTCCATAAGAGCAGATGAGGATATCAAGGATTTGGAAATATTATGTATGGAGGAATGGTCTGAGATCCCTCCCAACGTGGTCTCCAATCTCATAAAACATTATAGAAAAAGACTCAGTGCCATTATCCTCGCAAGGGGAGGGTGGCGGAGTAAACCGGGGTGCCAGGTATTTTGACCCCTTTCTTTAAAAAAATAAAATAAAATGTTTGTACTAGTTAAACTATATTTCCAAAATATGATAATTTTCCCACAAAATGTTGTGTAATATATATAGGTAACTGCCAAAATTTAGGAAACACGAAGATAACGTGCCTTAATAGGGGGTTGCGCCGCCACCACGAGCCAGAACAGCTTCAATGTACCTTGGCATAGATTCTACAAGTGTCTGAACTCTATTGGAGGGATGCGACAGAATTATTCTGCAAGAAACTCCATCATTTGTTGAAGGTGGTGGAAAACTGTCTCAGGCACCGCTCCAGTATCTACCATAAGTGTTCAATTGGGTTTGAAATTTAGTGACACACACACACACACACACACACACACACACACACACACACAC
Organism: Oncorhynchus keta; assembly: GCF_023373465.1. Taxonomy (NCBI): domain Eukaryota; kingdom Metazoa; phylum Chordata; class Actinopteri; order Salmoniformes; family Salmonidae; genus Oncorhynchus; species Oncorhynchus keta. The sequence goes on from NC_068451.1 coordinate 4,856,287, forward strand.
ACACACACACACACACACACACACACACACACACACACACACACACACACACACACACACACACACACACACACACACACACACACACACAGATCTCTTCTAGGTTTGGAAGCCAAAATAATGGGCAACTGGGCATTTTGATGCATGCTTAATTAACTCAGGAACCACACATGTGCGGGGGTACCTGCTCTCAATATACTTCGTAACCCTCATTTACTCAAGTGTTTCTTCTGTTTTGGCAGTTACCTGTAGCTCAGTGTTTGTATTCTTTATTTGATTCAGTCTTTTTTGCTCATCTTCATCAAGGGTGCCAATAAATCTAGACCTGACTGTATATCCACACATAGACAGACACAAAAGTAGGCAGACCTCCAAACTACCCACAGTGCCATGCAGTGAAGAATAGTGGTGAATGAAACCGGGACCCAGATGTGTCATATTAGAACAGGCCAGAACTCCTCCCTCTTTCTCTCTCTCTCTCCCTCCCTCCCTCTCCCTCCCTCTCTCAACCTGTCATGGAGGCTGGAGTTTGTCATCTTACCTCCGGATCCTGTGCCCATCCCAGCCCAGCCCATTTCTCCCCCCCCACCCAAAATAACCTGTTTTTCCAGAGCCCAGACAAACCAAGCTAACTGGAGCTGGGCACCACGACTAGTCAGGTCTCTCCGCTCGTCCTCCTCCCCTCCCTTCTCTCGTCGTCCTCCTCCCCTCCCTTCTCTCGTCCTCCTCCCCTCCCTCCTCTTCTCTTCCTTTGACTAACAGATCTCCCCAGTGTTCTAAAAATACCAGGTGAATAGGGCCGTGGAGATGGTGATGAAACAGCCTCTCTGACACTGTCCTGCTGCAATCCATCTCTCCCCTGCCTCCCCTGCCAGCCAGCATATGTTTGCAATTGGCTCCCCCACTCCCGCCAGCCCCCGGTCCCTCTACCTCCCTCCCTCTCCCCTTATCCCCTCTCGCCTGGTCCCCAGTTACCACTCCAGTCCCCTCTCCCCTCCTCCCCCCTTCTCCAGTCCCCAGCTACCCCTCGAGTCTCCAAGTCTGGGCTTTTCAAACTGGTGCAGTTATCAATCATTGGGCCAGCACTGTCAAGAGCTGGCTAAAACCACTGCCACTATACACTCTCCACATTCTCCCTTTTCTCTTTTTCTCTCTTCATGTCAGTCTGTCTCCATCAACTCTCCCCCCTCTCCCTCTCTCTCCTCACTTACACTCACCCAAATTTGTTCCACTTAATAAGCCCTCCCCAATGACCTTGTGCTAATTAAGCACTGCTGCGTTGGAAATATGATGGTTAATTAATGATGAGATAAATTCTGTCTCCAGGACTGTCAGAAAAATGATGACACCGTGTTTTACAGGTTTAAATAGAACAAACCTCATGGCCTCTCGCTGTGTGTGTGTGTGTGTGTGTGTGTGTGTGTGTGTGTGTGTGTGTGTGTGTGTGTGTGTGTGTGTGTGTGTGTGTGTGTGTGTGTGTGTGTGTGTGTGTGTGTGTGTGTGTGTGTGTGTGTGTGTGTGTGTGTGTAAGAGAGAGAGAGAAGCAGTAGAAAATAATGGTACAACACCGATGTCTGTATGCATACATGCACTTGGCTCGCTCACGTGCACATGCGTACAATACGTTTGTGTGTGTATGTATGTGTGTGATGTAATGGTATTGTATGGCAATGCGGTATGTTTTATGGGGCAGCAGGGTGACTATAGTTAGTTTTGGCAGAGACACACTCTGAATGTATGCACACATGACTGTAACGCTATAAATGGCAGGTAACACAAGCTCCACAAGGCCACTCCATTCATGCCTGTCGCTGGTGTGTGCGTGTGTGTGTTCGCGTTTGTGCACATGCGCGTGCTCTCTCCGACCTTTGCTGTAATGTCACCCTCTAATACCGAGCCAAGGACACAGAGGTCTTTCATTCAGACACAATCCACCTACAAACCCCACTGTGATTTCACTCACATTACCAACCAGCATCCTCAAACTACGAAACAAAAAAAGCCAAATGAACAAAATATCTGGCAATTCATCTTGAATAACATTCAGGGCGGCAGGTAGACTAGTGGTTAGAGCGTTGGGCCAGTAACCGAAAGGTTGCTAGATCGAATCCCCGAGCTGACAAGGTAAAAATACGTCGTTCTGCCCCTGAACAAGGCAGTTAACCCACTGTTCCCCAGTAGGCCGTCGTTGTAAATAAAAATGTGTTCTTAACTGACTTGCCTCGTTAAATAAAGGCACAAATGAAAAAAATATGTGGTACAAACCTTCCTGTCCTGGACAGTTTAGTTTGTCGTGTGCTGTTTTACGAGAATAAAGCAGACAAGTGAAATAGTTGTGGGATATGAGAATTTCTCTCCCAACGAGCAGCTGCCAGTCTGAATCCAGATAATAATGAGTGTGTATTTACAGGGGAGCATATGATGCGCCTACTCAAGCCCCTTGTCATATCTAATACGACATCCAATACGAATAGTCTCAATTTGAAAGGCGGTTTTCAGATGTAACACACAAAAAAAATGCAAGAGCTCTTAGTGGGTCCGTTTGACAGATTGAGGGGTGTTTAACGTCTCATTCTCGCATGCCATGGAGACTTCGCAACTTTGTCTTCATCACACACACACACACACATACATACACACACAACGCGGGCTGACAGTCGGGCCGCGTCGCTGACAGACAGACAGGGGCGCACTGGGAAAGTTTTACACACAACATCACGGAGAGAGATGGAGACATCACATCTTCCCAATCATACAGAGAGAGGGAGGAGAGGAGAGAGAGGGAGGGAGGAGGGGAACAGATTGACAAAGAGGGTGTGATATAAATACTGAGAGGGGGGGGGGGGCGGAGAGAGAGAGCGAGAGAGGGAGAGCGAGCGAGAGAGAGAGAAATGCAGAGAGACGGAGAGTGGTAAAGATAGTCAGTCCTACCTCTCTTTGGGCTGGCCCAGTCCATGTTTCCCCAACAGGTGAGTGCTCAGGTGCTTCTTCATCACAAAGGCCCACCTGGTCAGAGAGAGAACACAGGGGGGCAAAGGGTTAACAAAGAGGGCCTCTTTACCACAGTCAATGAAAGGGTTAACGGGGGGGGGGCAGACAGAGATGACTTTTTACAATAACTAGTCACGATTAGGGTTGCAAAACTTTCAATAAATTCCCTGCCTTTCCAGAAATCCTGGTTGGAGGATTACATATTTCCTGTTTATTCCTTCCTGATTCTGGAAAACTTGTAGTCAGGACAAAGCCACATGGATGCAGCAGGTTAACTAAGGCAATGGGTTTCACCCGTGTTCCTAAAGCCACACTGTGTTCCTAAGGCCACACTGTGTTCCTAAGGCCACACTGTGTTCCTAAAGCCACACTGTGTTCCTAAGGCCACACTGTGTTCCTAAGGCCACACTGTGTTCCTAAGGCCACACTGTGTTCCTAAGGCCACACTGTGTTCCTAAGGCCACACTGTGTTCCTAAAGCCACACTGTGTTCCTAAGGCCACACTGTGTTCCTAAGGCCACACTGTGTTCCTAAGGCCACACTGTGTTCCTAAGGCCACACTGTGTTCCTAAGGCCACACTGTGTTCCTAAGGCCACACTGTGTTCCTAAGGCCACACTGTGTTCCTAAGGCCACGCTGTGTTCCTAAGGCCACGCTGTGTTCCTAAGGCCACGCTGTGTTCCTAAGGCCACACTGTGTTCCTAAGGCCACACTGTGTTCCTAAAGCCACACTGTGTTCCTAAAGCCACACTGTGTTCCTAAAGCCACACTGTGTTCCTAAAGCCACACTGTGTTCCTAAAGCCACACTGTGTTCCTAAGGCCACACTGTGTTCCTAAATCCACACTGTGTTCCTAAAGCCACACTGTGTTCCTAAGGCCACACTGTGTTCCTAAGGCCACACAAAAAAATATGTTTTAAAACACTTCACAGATGAAAAAGAAAATGTTTTCTTATTGGTCTGGTAGTAACTCCCAGTTTTCCTCCGTTGAGTGCCTACTGAACATGGCCTTGGATATCCTGTCATTACAGCGATTCAAAATCAAAGAGAAGTGTGTCAACAATGACCCGGACTCATACACCCTCAAGTGCAAACTCACACAGACAGAAACACACAGGAAATATTTGAGACACCATTTCAAGACAATGTCCTGACCGTGTTCAAAGCCCTAAGTTTGTTCCATTCCCTTAACAGTTTGTGATGCCCTAATGGCGGGATGACAGGCCTAACGAGTCAGGGATCAGCCCCGTTTCTCTAGCGTGTCATCCTCTGGCCAGTTAATTCACCACCAGTAATCACATCCTATTACGGTGTGTCCTGCTGACAGACAACGACCACATCTAAGACGACATGACAGAGGAACACGAAAGAAATAAAGAGAGAGAGAGAGAGAGAGAGAGAGAGAGAGAGAGAGAGAGAGAGAGAGAGAGAGAGAGAGAGAGAGAGAGAGAGAGAGAGAGAGAGAGAGAGAGAGAGAGAGAGAGAGAGAGAGAGAGAGAGAGAGAGAGAGAGAGAGAGAGAGAGAGAGAAAGAAAGAGCTGAGCCAGCAGCTGCGTGATTTGGAGTGTTACTGAAGACACCGGTCTTCACTGTGGGACATTCTCTCTCTTATCTCTCTCTCTATCTCTGTTACTCTCTCTCTTATCTCTCTCTATCTCTGTTACTCTCTCTTATCTCTCTCTCTATCTCTGTTACTCTCTCTCTATCTCTGTTACTCTCTCTTATCTCTCTCTTATCTCTCTCTATCTCTGTTACTCTCTCTCTTATCTCTCTCTCTATCTCTGTTACTCTCTCTTATCTCTCTCTCTATCTCTGTTACTCTCTCTCTTATCTCTCTCTATCTCTGTTACTCTCTCTTATCTCTCTCTCTATCTCTGTTACTCTCTCTCTTATCTCTCTCTCTATCTCTGTTACTCTCTCTCTTATCTCTCTCTCTATCTCTGTTACTCTCTCTCTTATCTCTCTCTATCTCTGTTACTCTCTCTCTTATCTCTCTCTCTCTATCTCTCTTATCTCTCTCTCTCTATCTCTGTTACTCTCTCTCTTATCTCTCTCTGTTACTCTCTCTCTTAATCTCTGTTACTCTCTCTCTTATCTCTCTATCTATCTCTGTTACTCTCTCTCTATCTCTGTTACTCTCTCTCTCTTCTCTCTCTCTCTCTGATCTCTCTTATCTCTATCTCTGTTACTCTCTCTCTCTTATCTCTCTCTCTCTTATCTCTCTATCTTACTCTCTCTCTTTATCTTTGTTACTCTCTCTCTTATCTCTCTCTCTTAATCTCTGTTACTCTCTCTCTTATCTCTCTATCTATCTCTGTTACTCTCTCTCTCTTCTCTCTCTCTCTATCTCTGTTACTCTCTCTCTCTTATCTCTCTCTCGATCTCTGTTACTCTCTCTCTTTATCTCTGTTACTCTCTCTCTATCTCTGTTACTCTCTCTCTCTATCTCTGTTACTCTCTCTCTTTCTCTCTCCATTCCTCTATTTACCCAACTCTGGGTTGTTTGTTTCTCGTTCTCTCAAAAAGTCTCCCCCCCATCTGCCTCTCTGACTTCCACTCTCTCTATTGGTCATTTTGTTGTAAAGAGCATATAGCCTCATCCTTTCACCGTTCATTCATATCACAATGTCATCTTCCCCCTACTACTGGACACGCACGCACACACACACACACACACACACACACACACACACACACACACACACACACACACACACACACACACACACACACACACACACACACACACACACACACACACACACACACACACACACACACACACACACACACACACACACACACACACACACACACACACACACCTTCTGCTCTCCTACCATCGCCCCAGAGCCACATCCATCACCCCCCAGCCCATGCTAACACCCCATATAAATATTCAAACATCCACTGTTTTGTTTTGTTTTGTTATCATCATTCTCTCCCTCCTCTTCTTTCCTCTTCTTCTCTCTAGCTCCATCTCTCCATCCATCCATCCATCCATCCAGAATGGCGCCTGGGAGTATAACTAAACCGCCCTCCTATCCACTGAAGGAGAATGACAAGATCAAACCCACAGGGGAGGGAGACACTCTGGGTGACTGGAGACAGTGGCACTGCACTGCACTGCACTGCACTGCACTGCACTGCACTGACTGACTGACTGACTGACTGACTGACTGACTGGCCGACCGACCGCTTCAACTAGCTACGAATAAACAAACGCACTAATTAAGTTAGCATTTTCAAGCTTTTTATAGGTTGTTTAAGTCATTGGGGGGGGTGAGAAAAAGAAGTGCTTGCAAACATGTCTGTGTCTGTTAATTATGGATTACAGCTGTCCTTCGTAAACCTAATTACCGAGTGCTGAAAGGCAACGGGGGCGATTTGCATATGCGCATGAAAGACATGAAGACATATGCAAAGATATGATTTAAATTTGCATTCTTTGATAGCGAGGGTTACAAATCAAACTGGCATGTTGTGAGATTCACATCACTCACTCGTACTTCTTTCCCCCCACACATGTTTATTCTGAGCATGGCAGCAAGCAGTGATGGCACGACTGGCCAGGCCTGATGGAGGCACCTGGCAATGGCCCGCTGAAGAGACGACAGACAGACACACACACGCGCGCGCGCAGTGATGGCACGACTGGCCAGGTCTGATGGAGGCACCTGGCAATGGCCTGCTGAAGAGACGACAGACAGACACACACACGCGCGCGCGCAGTGATGGCACGACTGGCCAGGTCTGATGGAGGCACCTGGCAATGGCCTGCTGAAGAGACGACAGGCACACACACACACACGCACAGTGATGGCATGACTGGCCAGGCCTGATGGAGGCACCTGGCAATGGCCCGCTGAAGTGACGACAGGCACACACACACACAGTGATGGCATGACTGGCCAGGCCTGATGGAGGCACCTGGCAATGGCCTGCTGAAGAGACGACAGACAGACACACACACACACACACACACACACACACACACACACACACACACACACACACACACACACACACACACACACACACACACACACACACACACACACACGCGCAGTGATGGCACGACTGGCCAGGCCTGATGGAGGCACCTGGCAATGGCCCGCTGAAGAGACGACAGACAGACACACACACACGCGCAGTGATGGCACGACTGGCCAGGCCTGATGGGGGCACTTGGCAATGGCCCGCTGAAGAGACGACAGACAGACACACACAAACACGACAGTGATGGCACGACTGGCCAGGCCGGATGGCGGCACCTGGTAATGGCCCGCTGAAGAGACACACAGACACACACACACACACACACACACACACACACACACACACACACACACACACACACACACACACACACACACACACACACACACACACACACACACACACACACACACACACACACACACACGCGCAGTGATGGCACGACTGGTTTCTAATCCCCTGTTCTCCATAGGTCCTCTCTCAGGTTAGGATCTACCTCCAACAGCTTTGAGGGAGCCGTCCTTTACTCAAACGACTGATTGCCTTGATTATTGCAACAAAGGGGACATTTCACCATGCCATTCATGCATATCAATATTTCCCCAGATGAATTTAACTAATAAGGCCTTATTTTAGCTTCAAGGGAGGCTCTCAATTTAAAGGGAGATTAAAAATAAAAGACTTTACAAAAATGACCAAATGGAGGAGTTTCACGTTCCACTCCCTTTAGATTAATTGGCGTGCCACACCTCGTTAGCTCCGTGACGCACCACAGCTTTACCGATAAGCGGCGGGACACGGCTCAATTACCCAAGTTACACTTCTGTCTCTTCCCTCCTCCTGTCTCCATCACCAGATGAAGAGATAACATGTCAACATGGGATCCAAACAACTTCATTTGCCTAACAGTATTCCTGGATGGTTCGGGGCGGGAATCTCAATCTACAATTCCGGAAGGGATGTTGGGAGATCTAAGGAGAAGCCTCTGGCATCAGCGAGGCGCAAAATGGCCCCATCCTGGTGCAGAACATACAAAGCATTCTGAGAGAGAGAGAGAGAGACAGAGAGAGAGAGAGAGACATAGAGAGAGAGAGAGAGAGAGAGAGAGAGAGAGAGAGAGAGAGAGAGAGAGAGAGAGAGAGAGAGAGAGAGAGAGAGAGAGAGAGAGAGAGAGACAGAGACCGAGAGAGAGAGACAGAGAGAGAGAGAGAGAGACAGAGAGACAGAGAGAGAGAGAGAGAGAGAGAGAGAGAGAGAGAGAGAGAGAGAGAGAGAGAGAGAGACAGAGAGAGAGAGAGAGAGAGAGAGAGAGAGAGAGAGAGAGAGAGAGAGAGAGGGAGAGAGAGAGAGAGAGAGAGAGAGAGAGAGAGAGAGAGAGAGAGAGAGAGAGAGAGAGAGAGAGAGAGAGAGAGAGACATAGAGAGAGAGAGAGAGAGAGAGAGAGAGAGAGAGAGAGACATAGAGAGAGAGAGAGAGAGAGAGAGAGAGAGAGAGAGAGAGGGAGAGAGGGATGTATCACATCACACATGGCTTGCTTTACTTAGCCTGTATTCATAAAGAATCTCGTAGTAGGACTACTGGTCTGAGATCAGGTCCCTGTGTCCATAAACATATAAATTATTCTGTATATAAAAAGGCCAAACAAACTGATCCTAGATCAGCAGTCTGAGATGCTTTATGAATATGGGCCATGGGCCTATTCATCAAACAATAATAGCACTTTGCTGCCATCTGTGTCAAAAACAGAAATCATGTCATTTGATTGTGTTTATAAGTATCAATGTCACCTGTACGATGGCCTTGACAATGGTACACACAGGAAGGTGAACCACGATAAAAACGGAGAGGATATTTGTTTTGTTACTCGAGTCAAACTAAATTCTTTCTCCTAAATGGTAAGGGCGACCAAGAAGTCATTAGGCAGAATGAGAGAGGTGCCAGATGTGTGAGTCGCTCAACCCTCACCAAACTAAGCAGCGTGCCCAGGAGAGAGAGCTCTAGAGGGGTCTGTGTGTCTGTGTTTCCTACGGAGCTATACGGAGCTACGGCTCAGTTCTCTCGGTGGGGTGAAGCCGCCTGAGACAGCTCTACTACAGTGGGCCGCTGGGCCCTGTAGAAATGACTAGTGAGGATGCTCATCCTGCCTCGTGTGCCAGTCCTAACGATGGCATCCACCTGCTGTTTTAATGTCACTGCTGGAGTGCCCTCCATCCCTCACTGACTTCAGCATTAGCAGCAGGTATCTCTGCAGAACGCCTCCTATTCGCCCTCGTTGCACCCCCCCTTACCTCACCATCCCGTTCTTACACCTCTCTACCTCCCCTCTCCACCAACCCTCCATCTCGTTCCTACACCTTCTCTGCAGCTCCCCCTTGCCACACCCTACTTCCCCCTCCATCTCCCCCTCAGTGCCTCTTCACACCCCATTACTCAGATGAACCCTGGTGAACTGTGAGGTCCTCTGTACTGGAAGCTAGATCCTCACAGTAGGCCCCTGCGCCAGGAGAAAGAGAGAGCAAGAGAGGGAGTGAGAGAGAGAGAGGGAGTGAGAGAGAGAGGGAGTGAGAGAGAGAGAGAGGGAGTGAGAGAGAGAGAGAGTGAGTGAGAGTGAGAGGGAGTGAGTGAGAGAGAGGTGAGTGAGTGAGTGAGTGAGTGAGTGAGTGAGTGAGTGGTGAGTGAGTGAGTGGTGGTGAGTGAGAGAGAGAGAGAGAGAGAGAGAGAGAGAGAGAGAGAGAGAGAGAGAGAGAGAGAGAGAGAGAGAGAGAGAGAGAGAGAGAGAGAGAGAGAGAGAGAGGGAGGGAGGGAGGGAGGGAGGAGAGGAGAGGGAGAGGGAGGGAGGGGAGGGGAGGGAGGGAGAGAGAGAGAGAGAGAGAGAGAGAGAGAGAGAGAGAGAGAGAGAGAGGGAGGGAGGGAGGGAGGGAGGGAGGGAGGGAGGGAGAGAGAGAGAGATCGCATCCCTCTTTCTACCTTTCATTCTTACCATAATCTGCTGATTTGAGCATATCTCTGCACAGAAACAACGGGTCAAACAGACTTCCACTAAAGGGGCAAATACAAAATAAACAATACCCTACACTAAAGCTATAGCCAGACATACACACACATTATACATCCTATCTCATTCACTCGGTTTCCATAATTATACCCTACTTGGGTAAACATAATCTTTGCCTTTTTCATATAAATACAGTGTGATGGGGGGAAAGAGCAAGGTAAGATGACATGTCTAAACTGACAGCTTGACGGGCGGGTAAACTGACAAAGGATCCTGAAACACATCCCCCTGACAGGAGCGTGGGGGATCGAGACGTGAGGAGACGTGATGGCAATAACAGGAGACTGACAGACGGAGGACTTCCACCTCCCCTCCATCTCCCCCTTCCACCATTCTCTTCATCTCATTCCCTCCCTCTTTCTCCCTTCTCCACCCCCCCCTCCTACCTTTTCTCCAACTCCCCTTTCCATACCCTAACTAGGGTTTCCGTTTCTGTTACGCCTGCTACATTAGGTTAGGGGTGGAAAAAAACAGACTGCTGCAACCTGATTGGCTGAACGCGATACACAACATCCGGGATTAGCATTTAGCCACTCGAGCATGTTTCATAAAGAAAGTAGACGTATTTTAACACAAAAATAAATCGTCCTGCTCGCCATTAAATAAAGTTGAGGAACTCTAAGCCTTTGCAGCCTGAATGGAGAATGTTTTAAGTACGAACCGGTACACAAGTGTATTACCAGCTGGCCACATCAAGTCCAGATCAAATTGGAGATTCATAAAGCCCACTAGTGGCTGCCCAGGCATATCCCTGCACAGAAACAATGGGTCAAATAGACTTCCATTATATGGCCAATACAAAACAAAATAAACAAAAGCTATAGCCACACACACATTATACAGCACATCTCATTCACTCTATAATTATACCCTACTTGGGTAAACATAATCTTTCCCTTTTCATTTAAATACAGCGTGATGTGTGTGTGTGTGTGTGTGTGTGGAGGGGGGGGGGTAGCAAAAGGCCTGTAGCGCGTCTCACAGGTAAGTTGACATGTTTAAACTCGGATGGCTTGACGGGCGGGTGAACTGACAAAGGATCCTGGCACACATCCCCCTGACAGGAGTGTGGAGCGTGGAGACGCCAGTTGACGTGAGAGCAATCACAGGAGACAGATAGACGGAGGATTGAGAAGGGGCATTCTGCAAAGAATGAGCCCAGATTAGTGACTGGGGATCTATAGCTCGTCTAGGTGTTTAATGGAAGCCATAAGCTTGATGGGGAGAAAAGGGCCCCCAAAATGGACAAAAACATTATAAATAGGAGGGAGAGTACGGAGGCTAATCTTAAGGCAGTGGGATACGTCCGTGTAGAGAGAGGGAGAGATGGAGGAAGAGAAGGAACTAGGGAATAAGAGGGAGAGTGAGGGAAATAGAGAAAGAGAGAGAAAGAAAGAGAGCGAAAGAAAGAGAGAGAGAGAGAGAGAGAGAGAGAGAGAGAGAGAGAGAGAGAGAGAGAGAGAGAGAGAGAGAGAGAGAGAGAGAGAGAGAGAGAGAGAGAGAGAGAGCGAGAGAGAGAAGAGAGAGAGAGAGGAGAGAAGGAGAGAGAGAGAAGGAGAGAGAGAGAGAGGAGAGAGAGAGAGAGAGGAGAGAAGAGAGAGAGAGAGAGAAGGAGAGAGAGAGAGAGAGAGAGAGAAGGAGAGAGAGAGAGAGAGAGAGAGAGAAGGAGAGAGAGAGAGAGGAGAGAGAGAGAAGGAGAGAGAGAGGAGAGAGAGAGAGAGAGAGAGAGAGAGAGAGAGAGAGAGAGAGAGAGAGAGAGAGAGAGAAGAGAAGAAGAGAGAGAACAAAAGAAGTGCAGCGCTGTCACTTCGTTTGACAGGTGGAAGGGTGACTTCACATCGATATTGCTCTGGCTTCTAACAGATCCGTCTATGGAGATATCCCATAATGTACCAGCCATTAAATTAAATCAATTAAATGTCTGAATTGATTTTTACACCATTGCTGGTGTACCTGATCTTATTCTGAGATTCATTTGAATGAATATAAAATAAGAACTAAAATGATTGGTTGACCATCGAGACGGTGACTAAAACAGACACCTCTCAATTAAAACGGCACAACGCACACTATTATGTGTGTGTGTGTGTGTGTGTGTGTGTGTGTGTGTGTGTGTGTGTGTGTGTGTGTGTGTGTGTGTGTGTGTGTGTGTGTGTGTGTGTGTGTGTGTGTGTGTGTGCGTGCGTGCGTGCGTGCGTGCATGTGTGAGTGTCTCTGTGGTAGCCAACATAAAGAGCTCTCCCCCTCTCTCTCTTTCTCTTTGTCTCTGTGTGTGGGTTGCATTTTGGATCAGTTGCCGAAGCAGGTATTGGGGCCCTGACGGATTGATTCAGCAGCCGTCCTCTTTCGACAGAGGTAGCGCCCCACAGAACTCACAGCACCTCGGCACACCGTCCCATTAAAGAACCATTTAGAGGGAGAAAAGTTCCACCTGCACTTTATGCAGAGAAGCCATCGACCCTAAAGCTCAACAACGCGAGATGAAACTACTTCGGCGACAGAAATAAAATATCCTGTCTTCTTCCACCAACAGCAGATTTTCAGATCTGGTTTCTTTTTAAGAGAATGCCAATGTGATGTGAAATCATCTATTATTGATCTCATCGTTATGTTGCCAATGGCAGGTTAAACGTTAAAGAGCCCCTGGCTCTGAGCATCGTAGGAGCGCTGTTGGCACAATATGCGATTCGACTTCATTATGTATTCCAATTAACCGACTTAATGTGTGAGTAGTAAAAAGAAAGAAAAACTTGAAACTGCTGAACAAGGAGGAAGAAAGAGAATATATTGTATTTGGTTCCAAGATATAAAATATGATAATTATTCATACATGGTATCTGAACAGCAGTTTATAAAAAGACTTCTCCACTTCCTAAGAATAAGAGAAGAGAGAACAGGCCTCTCCACTCCCTAAGAATAAGAGAAGAGAACAGGCCTCTCCACTCCCTAAGAATAAGAGAAGAGAACAGGCCTCTCCACTCCCTAAGAATAAGAGAAGAGAACAGGCTTCTCAACTCCCTAAGAATAAGAGAAGAGAACAGGCCTCTCCACTCCCTAAGAATAAGAGAAGAGAACAGGCCTCTCAACTCCCTAAGAATAAGAGAAGAGAGAAGAGGCCTCTCCACTCCCTAAGAATAAGAGAAGAGAACAGGCCTCTCCACTCCCTAAGAATAAGAGAAGAGAGAACAGGCCTCTCAACTCCCTAAGAATAAGAGAAGAGAACAGGCCTCTCAACTCCCTAAGAATAAGAGAAGAGAGAAGAGGCCTCTCCACTCCCTAAGAATAAGAGAAGAGAGAACAGGCCTCTCAACTCCCTAAGAATAAGAGAAGAGAACAGGCCTCTCAACTCCCTAAGAATAAGAGAAGAGAACAGGCCTCTCCACTCCCTAAGAATAAGAGAAGAGAGAAGAGGCCTCTCCACTCCCTAAGAATAAGAGAAGAGAGAACAGGCCTCTCAACTCCCTAAGAATAAGAGAAGAGAACAGGCCTCTCAACTCCCTAAGAATAAGAGAAGAGAACAGGCCTCTCCACTCCCTAAGAAAAAGAGAAGAGAACAGGCCTCTCCACTCCCTAAGAATAAGAGAAGAGAACAGGCCTCTCCACTCCCTAAGAAAAAGAGAAGAGAACAGGCCTCTCCACTCCCTAAGAAAAAAAGAAGAGAACAGGCCTCTCCACTCCCTAAGAAAAAGAGAAGAGAACAGGCCTCTCCACTCCCTAATAATAAGAGAAGAGAACAGGCCTCTCAACTCCCTAAGAATAAGAGAAGAGAACAGGCCTCTCCACTCCCTAAGAATAAGAGAAGAGAACAGGCCTCTCAACTCCCTAAGAATAAGAGAAGAGAGAAGAGGCCTCCCCAGTCCCTAAGAATAAGAGAAGAGAGAACAGGCCTCTCAACTCCCTAAGAATAAGAGAAGAGAACAGGCCTCTCAACTCCCTAAGAATAAGAGAAGAGAACAGGCCTCTCAACTCCCTAAGAATAAGAGAAGAGAACAGGCCTCTCCACTCCCTAAGAATAAGAGAAGAGAGAACAGGCCTCTCAACTCCCTAAGAATAAGAGAAGAGAACAGGCCTCTCAACTCCCTAAGAATAAGAGAAGAGAACAGGCCTCTCCACTCCCTAAGAATAAGAGAAGAGAGAAGAGGCCTCTCCACTCCCTAAGAATAAGAGAAGAGAGAACAGGCCTCTCAACTCCCTAAGAATAAGAGAAGAGAACAGGCCTCTCAACTCCCTGAGAATAAGAGAAGAGAACAGGCCTCTCCACTCCCTAAGAATAAGAGAAGAGAACAGGCCTCTCTACTCCCTAAGAATAAGAGAAGAGAACAGGCCTCTCAACTCCCTAAGAATAAGAGAAGAGAACAGGCCTCTCAACTCCCTAAGAATAAGAGAAGAGAGAACAGGCCTCTCCACTCCCTAAGAATAAGAGAAGAGAACAGGCCTCTCCACTCCCTAAGAATAAGAGAAGAGAACAGGCCTCTCCACTCCCTAAGAATAAGAGAAGAGAACAGGCCTCTCCACTCCCTAAGAATAAGAGAAGAGAACAGGCCTCTCAATTCCCTAAGAATAAGAGAAGAGAACAGGCCTCTCCACTCCCTAAGAATAAGAGAAGAGAACAGGCCTCTCCACTCCCTAAGAATAAGAGAAGAGAACAGGCCTCTCCACTCCCTAAGAATAAGAGAAGAGAACAGGCCTCTCAACTCCCTAAGAGTAAGAGAAGAGAACAGGCCTCTCCACTCCCTAAGAATAAGAGAAGAGAACAGGCCTCTCCACTCCCTAAGAAAAAGAGAAGAGAACAGGCCTCTCAATTCCCTAAGAATAAGAGAAGAGAACAGGCCTCTCCACTCCCTAAGAATAAGAGAAGAGAACAGGCCTCTCCACTCCCTAAGAATAAGAGAAGAGAACAGGCCTCTCCACTCCCTAAGAATAAGAGAAGAGAACAGGCCTCTCCACTCCCTAAGAATAAGAGAAGAGAACAGGCCTCTCAACTCCCTAAGAATAAGAGAAGAGAACAGGCCTCTCAACTCCCTAAGAATAAGAGAAGAGAACAGGCCTCTCCACTCCCTAAGAATAAGAGAAGAGAACAGGCCTCTCAACTCCCTAAGAATAAGAGAAGAGAGAAGAGGCCTCTCCACTCCCTAAGAATAAGAGAAGAGAGAACAGGCCTCTCAACTCCCTAAGAATAAGAGAAGAGAGAAGAGGCCTCTCCACTCCCTAAGAATAAGAGAAGAGAGAACAGGCCTCTCAACTCCCTAAGAATAAGAGAAGAGAACAGGCCTCTCAACTCCCTAAGAATAAGAGAAGAGAACAGGCCTCTCCACTCCCTAAGAATAAGAGAAGAGAACAGGCCTCTCAACTCCCTAAGAATAAGAGAAGAGAACAGGCCTCTCAACTCCCTAAGAATAAGAGAAGAGAACAGGCCTCTCAACTCCCTAAGAATAAGAGAAGAGAACAGGCCTCTCCACTCCCTAAGAATAAGAGAAGAGAACAGGCCTCTCCACTCCCTAAGAATAAGAGAAGAGAACAGGCCTCTCCACTCCCTAAGAATAAGAGAAGAGAACAGGCCTCTCAACTCCCTAAGAGTAAGAGAAGAGAACAGGCCTCTCCACTCCCTAAGAATAAGAGAAGAGAACAGGCCTCTCCACTCCCTAAGAATAAGAGAAGAGAACAGGCCTCTCCACTCCCTAAGAATAAGAGAAGAGAACAGGCCTCTCCACTCCCTAAGAATAAGAGAAGAGAACAGGCCTCTCAACTCCCTAAGAATAAGAGAAGAGAACAGGCCTCTCAACTCCCTAAGAATAAGAGAAGAGAGAACAGGCCTCTCCACTCCCTAAGAATAAGAGAAGAGAACAGGCCTCTCCACTCCCTAAGAATAAGAGAAGAGAACAGGCCTCTCCACTCCCTAAGAATAAGAGAAGAGAACAGGCCTCTCAACTCCCTAAGAGTAAGAGAAGAGAACAGGCCTCTCAACTCCCTAAGAGTAAGAGAAGAGAACAGGCCTCTCCACTCCCTAAGAACGAGATGAGAGAACAGGCCTCTCCACTCTCTAAGAATAAGAGAAGAGAGAACAGGCCTCTCCACTCCCTAAGAATAAGAGAAGAGAACAGGCCTCTCCACTCCCTAAGAATAAGAGAAGAGAACAGGCCTCTCCACTCTCTAAGAATAAGAGAAGAGAGAACAGGCCTCTCCACTCCCTAAGAATAAGAGAAGAGAACAGGCCTCTCCACTCCCTAAGAATAAGAGAAGAGAGAACAGGCCTCTCCACTCCCTAAGAATAAGAGAAGAGAACAGGCCTCTCTACTCCCTAAGAATAAGAGAAGAGAGAACAGGCCTCTCAACTCCCTAAGAATAAGAGAAGAGAACAGGCCTCTCCACTCCCTAAGAATAAGAGAAGAGAGAACAGGCCTCTCCACTCCCTAAGAATAAGAGAAGAGAACAGGCCTCTCCACTCCCTAAGAATAAGAGAAGAGAACAGGCCTCTCCACTCCCTAAGAATAAGAGAAGAGAACAGGCCTCTCAACTCCCTAAGAGTAAGAGAAGAGAACAGGCCTCTCAACTCCCTAAGAATAAGAGAAGAGAACAGGCCTCTCCACTCCCTAAGAATAAGAGAAGAGAACAGGCCTCTCAACTCCCTAAGAATAAGAGAAGAGACTCCCTAAGAATAAGGCCTCTCCACTCCCTAAGAATAAGAGAAGAGAGAACAGGCCTCTCAACTCCCTAAGAATAAGAGAAGAGAACAGGCCTCCAACTCCCTAAGAATAAGAGAAGAGAGAACAGGCCTCTCAACTCCCTAAGAATAAGAGAAGAGAACAGGCCTCTCCACTCCCTAAGAATAAGAGAAGAGAGAACAGGCCTCTCCACTCCCTAAGAATAAGAGAAGAGAACAGGCCTCTCAACTCCCTAAGAATAAGAGAAGAGAACAGGCCTCTCCACTCCCTAAGAATAAGAGAAGAGAGAACAGGCCTCTCCACTCCCTAAGAATAAGAGAAGAGAGAACAGGCCTCTCCACTCCCTAAGAATAAGACAAGAGAGAACAGGCCTCTCCACTCCCTAAGAATAAGACAAGAGAGAACAGGCCTCTCCACTCCCTAAGAATAAGAGAAGAGAGAACAGGCCTCTCCACTCCCTAAGAATAAGAGAAGAGAACAGGCCTCTCAACTCCCTAAGAATAAGAGAAGAGAACAGGCCTCTCCACTCCCTAAGAATAAGAGAAGAGAGAACAGGCCTCTCCACTCCCTAAGAATAAGACAAGAGAGAACAGGCCTCTCCACTCCCTAAGAATAAGAGAAGAGAGAACAGGCCTCTCCACTCCCTAAGAATAAGAGAAGAGAACAGGCCTCTCCACTCCCTAAGAATAAGACAAGAGAGAACAGGCCTCTCCACTCCCTAAGAATAAGAGAAGAGAACAGGCCTCTCCACTCCCTAAGAATAAGAGAAGAGAACAGGCCTCTCCACTCCCTAAGAATAAGAGAAGAGAGAACAGGCCTCTCCACTCCCTAAGAATAAGTAACACTAAAGTTCCGCCCCTTATATGAGAATATGTACGAGCCCCATTTTCAAGAAGCAAAGCAGAAATGTATCAAAACTGATGGTTGTTAAAGGTGGTGAGCCTTCCCTCACTCATTTCATTTCTTCATTATAGTCTCCCTCTTCCTCACCGCGGTGCCGTTAGAGAGATGAAAAATACATGGGCTTTTACTTCCTCTCCTTTCCTCTCCTCCGTCCGTGTTAAATCATTAAACGGGAGCGCTGCTCATTATATTTCTTAACAAAACTTCTCTTATACCAAATAAATCACGAGCAGCGCCACTAACAGCCGTGCAGGGATAAATTACGGTGGGCCTCACCGGCAGTATTGGTATTTTAAAAAGCTTGCTGTACAATCTCTATGATGAACCGTAATTTGTGATGCTGGTCGGTGAACGTTAAGAGGAGCTCTCAGCAGTATAGGGGGTGAAGGGTGGCGAAGGAAATACGACAGCGCTATTTGCATTTGCATTGTTTGATTTTTTTTTTGTTCAGCCTATGAATGTTATTTAAAGCTACGTATATTTTTGTATTTTTAATGATGCAAGGGTGTGCATCACCTACACATAGGACTGCTATATCAACATGTGTGTAGATGTGTAGGCTAC
The DNA here is from genome assembly GCF_023373465.1 of Oncorhynchus keta. Lineage (NCBI taxonomy): Eukaryota > Metazoa > Chordata > Actinopteri > Salmoniformes > Salmonidae > Oncorhynchus > Oncorhynchus keta. Next base: position 4,874,461 of record NC_068451.1, read on the forward strand.
TGTGGCTGGATTTCACATACAGTGGCCAGAAACAGTATCCGAACCCTTTGGAATGACCTGGATTTCTGCATAAATTGGTCATCAAATTTGATCTGATCTTCATCTAAGTCACAACAATAGACAGACACAGTGTGCTTAAACTAATAACACACAAATGATTGTATTTTTCTTGTCTATATTTAATACATCATTTAAACATTCACAGTGTAGGTTGGGAAAAGTACGTGAACCCCAAGGCTAATGACTTCTCCAAAAGCTAATTGGAGTCAGGAGTCAGCTAACCTGGAGTCCAATCAATGAGACGAGACTGGAGATGTTGGTTAGAGCTGCCCTGCCCTATAAAAAAACTCTCACAAAATGCGAGTTTGCTGTTCACAAGAAGCATTGCCTGATGTGAACCATGCCTCGAACAAAAGATCTCAGAAGACCTAAGATGAAGAATGGTTGACTTGCATAAAGCTGGAAAGGGTTACAGAAGTATCTCTAAAAGCCTTGATGTTCATCAGTCCACGGTAAGACAAATTGTCTATAAATGGAGAAAGTTCAGCGCTGTTGCTACTCTCCCTAGAAGTGGTCGTCCTGCAAAGATGACTGCAAGAGCACAGCGCATAATACTCAATGAGGTTAAAAGAATCCTAGAGTGTCAGCTAAAGACTTACAGAAATCCCTGGAACATTCCAACATCTCTGTTGACGAGTCTATGATATGTAAAACACTAAACAACGATGGTGTTCTATGGGAGGACACCACGGACGAAGGCACTGCTGTCCAAAAACAATGTCTGAAGTTTTCAAAAGTGCACCTGGATGTTCCACAGCGCTACTGGCAAAATATTCTGTGGACAGATGAAACTACAGTTGAATTGTTTGGCAGGAAGGAACACACAACACTACGTGTGGAGAAAAAAAGGCACAGCACACCAACATCAAAACCTCATCCCAACTGTAAAGTATGGTGGAGGGAGCATCATGGTTTGGCGATGCTTTGCTGCCTCAGGGTCTGGACAGCTTGCTATCATCAACGGACAAATTAATTCCCAAGTTTATCAAGACATTTTGCATGACAATGTTAGGCTATCTGTCCGCCAATTAAAGCTCAACAGAAGTTGGGTGATGCAACAGGACAACAACCCAAAACACAGAAGTAAATCAACAACAGAATGGCTTCAACAGAAGAAAATATGCCTTCTGGAGGGGCCCAGAGTCTTGACCGCAACCCGACTGAGATGGTGTGGCATGACCTCAAGAGAGTAATTCACACCAGACAGCCCAAGTATATTGCTTAACTGAAACAGTTTTGTAAAGAGAAATGGCCCAAAATTCCCCCCGACCGTTCTGCAGGTCTGATCCGCAACTACAGGAAACGTTTGGTTGAGGTTATTGCTGCCAAAGGAGGGTCAACCAGTTATTAAATCCAAGGGTTCACATACTTTCTCAGTCTCAGGCAGGCAGTTCTAATTCTGTCCCACAAGGAGCAGTAAGCGGGGGTGATCATGGTTAAGGTTAGAGAGAGAGAGAGAGAGAGAGAGAGAGAGAGAGAGAGAGAGAGAGAGAGAGAGAGAGAGAGAGAGAGAGAGAGACCTCCCTGGCCCCAGAGGGCATTACAAAACCAGGGCTGCAAGGGAATGACAGGGTCATGTTCATTAGTGAAACACAAAATGTGTGTTTCTTATTGGACCATTCCAGGTAGTACTTCCATTTTTTCCCCCATTTGGTGCCTAATGAACATGACCCAGGGCTGCCTGGGTCTGGTGCTCAGGTCCGTTTACCCAGACCTCCCCTCTCCCCCTCCTGGGAATTAAAACAAACACAACCCTTGATGAGACCAAGAAAAACAGCACAAAAATGACTTATTTAGTCTGTTTACTGCTGTTCACTGTATCTGCAGGTCCTCAGAGAACAAATGAAATGTGTAAAACAGAGAGAGGGGTAAATAAATAATTAAATCCCCATGGTATAGAAGAATTCCGGAAGCCCGGAGAGTTGGGGGGAAAAAAGTATATTTTTCCCAGAAGGCTTTGTTCTTACCGCACCTTAAGAACAGAACAGAGGCGTGTGGGTTTCACTGAGAGCAGATCAATTTACTACAATATATCAAATCAAGTAAAGGTCTGAAACAACGCTCTACAACGGAATAATCCATGAGAGTTCTCGATGAATCAAAGGGTATGAACACGCCACGCTCAATTTGGAAGAGTCAAGAGATCTTGAAAGAGAGATAGGAAAAGGAAGAGAGAGAAAAGACCCTCTAACGTCAGCCTTGTTGTTTCTGAGTGATCTCACACATTAAAACGAATGGAAAGAACATGACAGAGAGAGTTGTGTTTCTCTCACAATAGCTTTCCTAAAGCAGATAATCCATAAAACATAAGGCCTCCATATTGACGTTTACCCCGGCCTGAGTGAAGGGTAATGCACTGATGGCTGAGCTGCCTGCCTGTCTCTCTCTCTCTGTGTGTGTGTGTGTGTGTGTGTGTGTGTGTGTGTGTGTGTGTGTGTGTGTGTGTGTGTGTGTGTGTGTGTGTGTGTGTGTGTGTGTGTGTGTGTGTGTGTGTGTGTGTGTGTGTGTGTGTGTGTGTGTGTGTGTGTGTGTGTGCGAAATGCTAGCTACCACTCTCATTACCGCCGCGCTGAAGGGCGGCTAAGGTCACTCCCTGGAAGAGGAAAATAAACTATTTCTCTCATCAAATATGCACTTATTCCGTGAGAGAAAGTCTTAACGCATATTGAAAGTCAAGTCTGTATTGCAAAGCCAATGGAGGTCATGCAGTATGTATAGATTTGTAAGGTGAAAGCTCTGTGTTCCTATTGTTATGACTCTCCAATCTTTTACCTGCAAGTTCAAGAAGTATAAAGATGTCTCCTCTCTTTCACAGAAGAGTGGGATTCTTTAGGCTGAACAGTACCGCTTATGATTCTACACAATGTGCTGGTGCATCAATATTATGGTGTGGATGATGCCTCCAACTCTACAGTCGCAGTCACACCGCCGATGCGGTGTAGATACAAGCTAGCTAGCTAGCAGTCTAGAGCTCGGCTTTGACGCAGCACACACTAAACAACACTATTCTCTTGAGGTAGTGTAAATGTTACCTCATTTATGCCCAACATGGATGGAAAGAAGTCCATTCTACCGCCACACAACAACAGTAGTCTGTTTACATTTCTGAGTGGAGAGATGAAGAAAACCTTGAGAGGAACAGCGAGCTCTGCCACCACGGCCATTTAAAAAGCCAGTCCCAGCATCGGGGGCCTTAAGGAGAAGTAGGCCCCATTTAAAAAGCCAGTCCCAGCATCGGGGGCCTTAAGGAGAAGTAGGCCCCATTTAAAAAGCCAGTCCCAGCATCGGGGGCCTTAAAGGAGAAGTAGGCCCCATTTAAAAAGCCAGTCCCAGCATCGGGGGCCTTAAGGAGAAGTAGGCCCCATTTAAATTGCAAAGGTCCTCCTCAGTCACCGGCTTTACCAAATGCAATATGTATCACCGGGTCCTCAAGAGTAAATGAATAAATAAATAAATAAGTAAATAAAGGATGACATGCAAATGAGGGTGACGGAGGCGCGGTCTCCGCCCGCTCGGTGGTGCGCCCGCCATTAATCAACCGGCACATGCAAAGCGTCCGCTCCCGTCTTTTAGCATCTTCGCATATTCTAATGAAGCCGCTGACATGCAAATGAGGACGACCTTTTCATTTGCTTTCCTGCAACTTTTACATGAATACCAGCGAGCGGAGAGGGCGGCTGTAATGGCTGTTAAAGCCGAGGCTAGCGTGCGTGACGTCACGCGGCGGGCACCTGAAACTCTAAGACACTGTAATTAGGCTAATCTAATGCCGCACGCCGCGTGTCACACCGCCTCTTTATGGCGTTGTACTTGTCGGACACCGTATTTATTTATTTGGGCTCGTTCTGAGGAATGGCGAGATGGTCGGATTAGTCGGTCGGTGGGATTTAGACCCAGACTAGTCGACCGTCCCCCATTCGGCCCCCACCTCCCTTGGCCCGCGAATGAATGACACTGCTGGGGTTGGTCTGATGCGGAGACACAGTGGCGGCCGGGTGGGGTTCCTGCCACTGCCGCCGCACCCTGGCGTGACTCTCCCACTCAGGCCCCCTCTCTGTCCCCCCCTCGATCTCCCCTGCTGCTGAGAGGCCCTACCCGGGGCAGAGAGAGAGAGACCATCCCTATCACCAAGGAAGCAGGCAGGCAGGGCAGCGGGGTCCAACACTGTCGACGGGGAGGCAGGAGGAGCAAACTGGCAGCGAATGGGAAAAAAAGTTTATGCCTCCTTACCATGACTTTGAACTTTCTCGGATGATGCATAAATATTGAAATGAAAGATGCGCTCGGCGCAGAGGGGAGGATGGGGGAGGGAAGGAGGGAGGATAGACGGATGGGAGGAAGAGGAGACAGGAGGCCCACTGAGAGAGGAGACAGGGCCCTCGCCCCTCTGCCAGGAAGCATTCTACTGGGCCGACAGTTATGGATAGGAAACATTACTGGGGCTGGTAATTAAAGCAAAAACTGATACTGTCTCTCGGATGGGGGATTTCAGACGCCGCATCCATTTGTCACTGCTGCGCACTCGCCAAGGCCAGATTGAATTACACATATTTAGTCCCATAGAATACGCCAGATTTTATCTCCCGATCTATCTAGACATCTACCTATCCATCTATTTATCTAGACATCTATCTATCTATCTATCTATCTATCTATCTATCTATCTATCTATCTATCTATCTATCTATCTATCTATTTATCTAGACATCTACCCATCTATCTAGACATCTACCCATCTATCTAGACATCTACCGATCTATCTAGACATCTACCGATCTATCTATCTATCTATCTATCTATCTATCTATCTATCTATCTATCTATCTATCTAGACATCTACCGATCTATCTATCTATCTAGACATCTACCGATATATCTAGACATCTACCGATCTATCTAGACATCTATCGATCTATCTAGACATCTACCGATCTATCTAGATATCTACCGATCTATCTAGATATCTATCAATCAATCTAGACATCTACCAATCTATCTAGATATCTATCGATCTATCTAGACATCTACCGATCTATCTAGACATCTACCTATCTATCTATTTATCTAGACATCGACCCATCTATCTAGACATCTACCGATCTATCTAGACATCTACCGATCTATCTAGACATCTACCGATCTATCTAGACATCTACCGATCTATCTAGACATCTACCCATCTATCTAGACATCTACCGATCTATCTAGACATCTACCGATCTATCTAGACATCTACCTATCTATCTATCTATCTAGACATCTACCGATCTATCTATCTATCTATCTAGACATCTACCGATCTATCTAGACATCTACCGATCTATCTAGACATCTACCGATCTATCTAGACATCTACCGATATATCTAGACATCTACCGATATATCTAGACATCTACCGATCTATCTAGATATCTACCGATCTATCTAGATATCTATCAAGATATCTATCAATCTATCTAGACATCTACCGATCTATCTAGATATCTATCGATCTATCTAGACATCTACCGATCTATCTAGACATCTACCGATCTATCTAGACATCTACCGATCTATCTAGACATCTACCAATCTATCTAGACATCTACCGATCTATCTAGATATCTACCGATCTATCTAGACATCTACCGATCTATCTAGATATCTACCGATCTATCTAGATATCTACCGATCTATCTAGATATCTACCGATCTATCCCTTCAGTCAGGTCGTTCAGTTTGACATCAGAGCCACAAGAAGATGTTTCTGGTTTCCTGTCTGTAAGCCTTTGTCTCCTGTCCGTTAATAGCTAACTCAATAGCCATTCTGATTACATCACACGACAATGGCTCTGATCATGCAAAAAACATATCGTTCTCTCTGTCCACGTTCACTCAAAAGTGAGGGAGTGACTTAGTGAGTGAACTAGTGAATGACTTAGAGACTGAGTTAGTGACTGTGTAAGCTAGTGGATGACTGAATGGCTGCATGGGCGAGTGACTGACTACCAGGAGACGGGGAAAAGGCCAGCAGAGGACTAGGAGGATGCCATGTCACCAGGATGGGGGATCAGTGACACTGAGCGTGTCACGGCGTGATGGCTGCACTCTGCTAGGACTAGTCGCCCCTCCGGCGTTGTCACAGGAACCAGCCACTCCCGTTACTGACACTACCCCCTCTGACAGGCCAAACACGACAAACCTCATCTCTGGCTAGCGACAAGCCCTGACGGCACCACAGACAGATGGAGAGAGGGAGAGAGGAGAGGGAAAGGAGTGAAAGAGGATGAGAGATAGAGAAGGATGGAGAGAGAGAGGGAAGGATGGAGAGAGAGAGAGCCGAGAGAGAGAAGGATGGAGAGAGAGCGAGAGAGAGAAGGATGGAGAGTGAGAGAAGGCTGGAGAGAGAGAGAGACGGCTGGAGAGAGAGAGAGAAGGCTGGAGAGAGAGAGAGAAGGCTGGAGAGAGAGAGAGAAGGCTGGAGAGAGAGAGAGAAGGCTGAAGGATGGAGAGAGAGAGAAGGCTGGAGAGAGAGAGAAGGCTGGAGAGAGAGAGAGAAGGCTGGAGAGAGAGAGAAGGCTGGAGAGAGAGAGAAGGCTGGAGAGAGAGAGAGAAGGCTGGAGAGAGTGTGATGTGAGACAAATAGGGGGAAAAATAAGAAAAAGGGAGAGGGTGAGGAGGAGGGGAGACAGAGGAGGTGAAGGGAGAGAGACAGCACTAGAGAAAGTGGAAGGAGATAGAGAGGGTTCAGCGAGTGAAAGAGGGGCGGCGAGGGAGTGGGAGGAGAGAGGAGCAGAGCGAGCGGCAAGACTGATCGCTGTTGATCTTCACGATAAGCGCTCCCGACAACTTGTGACCAAAGTGGCGCTCCAACACTAATCGGCCGTGAAGGCTGACCCGCAGCTAGGCAGCAGAGTTCAGATCGGATAGGGCCGGCACTCGGGCCCAGACGAGATTGCCCCAGACAGGAGACATCTAGGCATCAAAACTCCATGAGAAATTGTGACATGGCTTCAGTGCACTGTGAGAAGAACATGAAGAAAAAAACTAGCGAGCAGTGATACTCGGCGCTCTTGGCAGTCAGGGCGGACTTATCAGGCTAAGATGAAAAGAGAAGGACAGAGGGAGAGTGGAGAGAGGAAGAGGGGAGGAGGGAAGGAGGAATGGAAAATATGAGAGGGAGGAAAAAAATATATACATTTTACTAACAATTATGTTTGAGCCATTTCAAAAGGAGTTGGACCTGTATCTGTCTGCAAGAACAACCTTAAAATGTGTTTGTGTTAACCCTCTAGCCTACTTTGAGCGTAAATGTGTGTGTGTGTGTGTGTGTGTGTGTGTGTGTGTGTGTGTGTGTGTGTGTGTGTGTGTGTGTGTGTGTGTGTGTGTGTGTGTGTGTGTGTGTGTGTGTGTGTGTGTGTGTGTGTGTGTGTGTGTATACATATACAGGGGAGTGTTATTATTATTAACAAATAAATAACAAAATGAATACAAATTGAGCAAAACATGTCTGAGGACTCTATTCGTCAAAGTATGACTGAAAAAATGTAAATGGCCTGAAAATATCATCAAATCAAAAGTGTGGGCCACATGTACATAGCCCTAACTTGTACCTATCAGTCAATAGATATGAAGTGATTCACAACCACAATCCAAGCAACAAACAAATCAACTTCCCCCCATAGAAGACACTGGGACAAAATGTCAAACCCGAATCTCCACGTCTCCTTAACAGTGAAAACCAATGGCCTCAAAACTGAACCTTGGGGAGCACCAAGTAATTAGATACTACCATACTTGACCGAGAAAATACACAGAAGAAACATAATAACTCAACTATAACGAACCAGTAACGACATGTGCAGTGAATGACAGCTTCAATCAACTTCACTTTCAATCCCCTCGCAGGGAGAAGACCGGTCACTCGTAACTAGGTTTACTGAAATAATGCCTGAAATCCTTCGCTGTCTTTTGACATACAGCCCTTTAAATGAAACAGATGAACAGACATTTTATAAATTCTTATATAAATATTTTGCTGAGTGGGCGCCTTTATTGCCAAGGCGCTCCGTTGGTAGTCGTGAGGAAACATGAAGCCCTATTCTAATACTGCCATGTTTTTACAGTCACTAATGACTACTGGCTCCCACTTAGGGCTCCGCCTGCAAAATGTGTCCATTGTATAAAAATACATATAAAATAATCATATCTGGCACCATAAATCATCATGGGCTAGATCTCTTACGGACAATTTACTGCACAGCGGAACACACGGCAGAAGGGAGGGAGTTGAGGAAGGGACTGTATGTGTGCGTCTATAGTGGAGGATGTAACCACTACGGTCCTCATACTGGAATAAGAATTTCACGACACGTGTAGTGAGGGTGTCGATGGACGGTGGTCACCTGGGTCACTGGGACTGGGGGGGGGTATGCAACAAGGGCCAAAGCCAAACACAAAGGCTGTACTCTTTATTACACTCAATCAATTCTGGGGGCACTGTGCAGCACAGAGACTGTTTCAAACACTAAATGCGGTCTATGGTTCCACCGAGTCTGACAATATGCCAATAACTACGGGCTTCTAACCTCAAACCCCCACCACCACCACCACCACACACACACACACACACACACACACACACACACACACACACACTAACCTCAACCCCTCGGCACACACAGTTACAGACACACACACACCAGTGAGGTGAAGCAGAAAGAGAGAGAGACAGTCACCGGACCCCCCCCGACCAAAGCCCCCCGGGCTACAGGGGTCTCCGAGGGTGTGGTGTCAGAGCTGGTGAGGCCTGCCGGTCATCACCCACAATCCCTCACTGTGGAGAGGAGGGGTGGGCGCAATAATACTCTCCCTTATTGATCTGTTGTGGAGAGATGCTCTCTCTTTACACAGGGAGTAGACCACTGGAGCCAGGGCACAGAAACCACACACACACACACACACACACACACACACAAATATGCTAAGCTATATCAAAAAACACAAGTGCATACAGGAATATGTGTGCATGTCACGGCTGAGGTTGATTCCAATTAAAGGAGTATGATCCCTTTTCAAAGTAAAGAAAGTGTAATACTGATCAATCGCAGAATCACACCGCGGGAGATCTCGAGGCTCAAAGTGCTACCACACACACATGCATACTGTACATGCAGCATCTACAGAAACATTTGTACGAAACTATACAAACACAAAATAATAAACACTTAAAAACCCAAATACACGGCTTACTTTTTTATTGATGAAGTTATTTGCTCATTAAATTTTTTTTATTTTTTAAATGTATGCCCATTCTTCCACAAAAACTCCCATCGACATTTCATGTCTGGTCTAAGAGAACACTTTGGGAGGAATAGAACGTTTCTAAAAACATGCAGAGAACAAGTCACAGATCTCCATTCACATTATCTCATAACAACAGAACAAAATAGTCTCCGGCCACCAAATTGAAAATATTCTGTCTCCAACACTGAGAAATGTGGTATTTGCACCCGGAATCCGGAGGCATCTTTAACACGCCAAAGAACTGTCTCCGCCACGCAGCACAGCTCTCTTGCCATTAGTTGTGACTGGTTCGGCTAACAATCTCTTCACTTCTCTATCACTTTTCATTACCGGCTGCTGCGGTGAAACCTCACTTCACTCTATCATTGACACTGTAAGGCTAATGGGATCTACCGTCATGTAAATTCAATTGTTTGTTTCGTTTGCTTCCTTCACTCCTGATTGTCAGCGCGACTCGCCAGGGAGCAGCAGCAGGTGTGTTTGTTTGTGTAGGAGGAGTGCACTGGAGGACTGTTTGTGTGTGTGTGTGTGTGTGTGTGTGTGTGTGTGTGTGTGTGTGTGTGTGTGTGTGTGTGTGTGTGTGTGTGTGTGTGTGTGTGTGTGTGTGTGTGTGTGTGTGTGTGTGTGTGTGTGTGTGTGTGTGTGTGTGTGTGTGTGTATACGCAGAGGACGGCGTTGGAGGCAAACCAGATGTTGCACCTGACCCTTGGCTCAGCTGCGAAAATGCAAAATCCTGGTGCCTACTCCATGCTCCCGCCGGCACAGGTACAACCAACTGTCACAAACACTGGAGAATATGCATAACCGTGGGCTCGGGTTACTACAACATGGTCAGAATGTAAATTTGACAACCTTCCGGGGGCGAGTCAACCAGCCAGGTAGGCAGCGCTACAGCGGTGGCTGTTGGGTAATTGACAGCACCTGAAAACAAAACAACGTGCCCCTGTTTATGTGCCACAATATGGAAAGCTGCTATCGAGTCTCATTTGTCAACAGAGAGATATCAAATGGCGACGGTGAGGAAATAAACACATCCCTGTGATGACTGATTAAGACGGACGATAATGAAACAACACATGTAATTAGACGAGTGAACGAATTAGGCAGCGAGAATAAATATACTTTACATCCATGCAATGCCTGACAGGAGAAAAAAGTACTGTACATAAAATACTGTATGTGAAAAAAACAGATAACTCTTTATTTGAACGGTGGCTTACCTACATTAGTACTTAGCCAACCTACATTAGGACTTAGCCTACCTACATTAGGACTTAGACCTACCTACATTAGGACTTAGCATACCTACATCAGGACTTAGCCTACCTACATTAGGACTTAGCCTACCTACATTAGGACTTAGCATACCTACATCAGGACTTAGCCTACCTACATTAGGACTTAGCCTACCTACATTAGGACTTAGCCTACCTACATTAGGACTTAGCCAACCTACATTAGGACTTAGCCAAACTACATTAGGACTTAGCCAAACTACATTAGGACTTAGCCTACCTACATTAGGACTTAGCCTACCTACATTAGGACTTAGCCTACCTACATTAGGACTTAGCATACCTACATCAGGACTTAGCCTACCTACATTAGGACTTAGCCTACCTACATTAGGACTTAGCCTACCTACATCAGGACTTAGCCTACCTACATTAGGACTTAGCCTACCTACATTAGGACTTAGCCTACCTACATTAGGACTTAGCCTACCTACATTAGGACTTAGCCAACCTACATCAGGACTTAGCCAACCTACATTACGACTTAGCCAAACTACATTAGGACTTAGCCTACCTACATTAGGACTTAGCCTACCTACATTAGGACTTATCCTACCTACATTAGGACTTAGCCTACCTACATTAGGACTTAGCCTACCTACATTAGGACTTAGCCTACCTACATTAGGACTTAGCCTACCTACATTAGGACTTAGCCTACCTACATCAGGACTTCGCCTACCTACATCAGGACTTAGCCTACATACATTAGGACTTATCCTACCTACATTAGGACATAGACTACCTACATAAGGACTTAGCCGACCTGCATAAGGACTTAGCCAACCTATAATTAGGACTTAGCATACCTAAACCAGTACTTAGCTTACCTACATCAGGACTTAGCCTACCTACATCAGGACTTAGCCTACCTACATCAGGACTTAGCCTACCTACATTAGGACTTAGCCTACCTACATTAGGACTTAGCCTACCTACATTAGGACTTAGCCTACCTACATCAGGACTTAGCCTACCTACATTAGGACTTAGCCTACCTACATTAGGACTTAGCCTTGTGCGCATGTGTGTTTTGTTGACCTAGGCTACCTGGCTAAAATGTTTGCTCGCTAGGCTAACTTCCATTCTAGGGTTATGTTAAGCTAGTTAACATTGGCCTTCTACATCTGGTTACATATTGAACTTCCATCCTTTCTGGCCAGGGGCATGACAATGTAAGAATTAATGGATGGATCAGAATCGGAAAGATGCATGATTATGAATTATTTCAATTTGTTTCTTTTTTTTGTCAATATTTTTGGGAAACCTGGCTTCCCTTGGCATCCATGAATACAGGCCACAGGTCCTGACCTAGATTTTTACCCTACTGGAAGCGGTACACTGATCCCTGGTAGATTTACATTGGAACATCCAGCCAGACTTACTAACAAAATATTCCAAGTTAAAGCCAGAGTACACTAGCCTGATCCCAGATCTGTGTTGTCTTGCCAAATTGCCAACTATGGTCATTGTCATGACGAACACCATGTTTGTGCCATGCAGCATTAACAGATCGTAAGAACACGCCACCCTTCACTGCAGCTCAGCCTCGTCTTGGGATTAATGAGTCGTTGAAAGCCAGCAGCAGCAGCAGAGACGGTACAGAGAAGAGACAATATTTTGGAACTCAAAATCGAAGAAAAAAAACGACTTCCTCTTTATATCGTGACAACGTACGGTCCAAAAGTCCAACAAACGCACCGCGCTCCTTTCCCTCTGCCAAACCTGTCTGTCACAAACCATTCGCCCTCCGCAACTGGTCCAAACCCATCTTATTTTTTGCTTTGTTCTTTCCAAACAAAACAACTGAATACATAGCAACGTCAATTTGATCCCGGAGACAGATCTAAAGGAACGCAAACGCGGCTGAAACTTTTACGCAAATTAGGCCTGATAAGTAGACCGCTTGTCAGTCTCCCGGAATCACTCGGTGCCTGTCTAAAGCAGAGCAGATGCCATCAGAGGGTAGCCTGGAGAGGGGGGGACGTCGCACGATGATGACAAAAACAATAGAGGGGTTTTCACATGGGCAAGCGTCTAGCATTCCGTGGCTGAACCCAGGATATTGTTTGAACGATGCGATTGAGACGATCCTTTCGATGATCATTCGTTGTGTGTGCGTATTTCGGGTTACCATGGTTCACATGCTGATTATAGACAGGCGCCCTCGGGGTTTCATCTGTCCCCGAACAGGAGAATGGGACATTAATTCTGACACCACTACTAAGTACTGCTAATTTCACCGCTTCTGCTAATAACACTAGGATTATTACTTCAATTAGTTGATAACAAACCCCATTCCTGCTCCTGATCATCATCATTTCGTGGATCATTTTTCCCATCCACTTTGGTGAGGGTTTACAGACCAGCACGTCTTTCAACCACCTTCACAGAGGCCCTCACAGACTAGCCTGGCCACAACACACACACACACACACACACACACACACACACACACACACACACACACACACACACACACACACACACACACACACACACACACACACACACACACACACACACACACACACACACACACACACACACACAACAGGAAATCGATGCTAAAAGCAGCGGGAAAGGAAGTGGTTTCGTTTGAGCATGACCGTCGTGACAATCATGTTCGCCGGAATCCGTTTTCAAAATCGCCATCCTTCGAAAAGGGAGACGCCCGTCTCAGCCTGGGCTTCCAAAGCACTTTTATTTTCTTTCTGGGACGTTGGTTAGAGTTGCACAACGTATCTCAGTCCTGGGCAACAACAAAAAAACACAGTCTGAAGACTGGCGCTAATAACCATGTCACGTCTGCACCAGAGAGAATGGACAAATAATGAGAGCGGCTTCGAGTTGCTAACTAAATAAGAAAACGGAGAGGGAGGAGGAGGTTGAGAAAGAGAGAGAGTAGGGAGAGGGAAATAGAAAGAATTAAGAGGTGGAAGAGAGACTTCCAAAGTAGAGGAGGGAAAATGTCTTAAAAAGAGCATTTAGAGGCTTTCAGTGATGGTGATGGCCGTGTTAGTTTAGCCAGTTAACACATTCCCTGAGCTACTGGTGATAAACAGTGTGGAGGCCCAGTGGTAACTAGAGACTGTTTCATCTATACTTTCCACTGACCCACCAGTTCTCCCAGGACCTGTTCATGCTAATGCCTGGAAAGAGCTCTTTCCGTCTCGCTCTCTTTCGGTCTTTCTGTCTTACTTTCTCGCTCTCTCCCTTGCTCCCTGTCTCTCTCTCTTCTTCCCTCCTCAGAACTGACATTTACAGGTATAATGGCGACGCGTAATGCAAAGAGAGAAGGATAAAAAAAACTCTTAAAATGATAAAGAATACTTTGTTTCAACATTGTTTGGAAAACAAATCCTAAAAAAAACACATGTCCACTCAAGCATCCACTCAGAGAATATTTTCGGTCCCGACTAATAAATAAAAAAAATCATATTCCGTTTTTTTTTTTTTTTAAGAAAACAAGATTTATGTAGCAATAGCACTTCTCCATATGTTTGTGTAAGTGTGTAGGCTGTGGCGGGTCGATCCAAATCAAAGGTTTGAGTGGGCAGGTGTAAGTGTAGCTGTGTGGGTTGGTCAAAGCCGCCACCATGCACGCTGGCACAGGAGGAGAGATAGGGGGGAGAGAGAGAGAGAGAGAACAGCAGGACGGGAGAGTGTGCAATTACACTTTCGCACGCCGGAAAGAAGCCGCACAAACTCTCTTTCCCCAAACAACATTCACATCATGCCAAGACACCGTTGGACTCTATACAATCTCTCTCTAGTCTAATCTTAAACTCATCTTTTCCCAAACCAACTCATATTTCACCGCCCATACCTTTTGTATATTCTATTATCCTGTTGTGAAAAATGGGACCAATGGAGGCGTTATTTGGATATAAAATACAAAATCATCTTAAACAAAGATTATCGAGCGGCTCTTTTAATTCTCCTATCGCTGGAGACTTGCACAAGTTAGCCACCGCCTCTTAGGCTTCCCTTCCTTCGCCTCTCCCTTTTAAGACCTCAAACGGAGTCTTCTTTCCAACGTCCCTGACACTCCTGTAACCAGAAAAGTCATTTGTCCATGAACAACACGGGGTTACCCAAACTAAAATGATGGGTTGTTGACCCAACCGGGCTGCGTCATATCCGATTTGTGACACCCGGACTCATTCTATATGTAATAATGTGCAGCCTTTTTGTCTGACTCCAATGTTGCAGCGGGGTAGAACAGGAAGAAAAGCAGGAAACATGACGCTGTCAGGCTCGTACCCACAACATTACATATGAGAGGAGATCCCATCGCACCGGCTCCGTATTTGGTCTGGTGAGTAATCTTTTGTCATTTTTATCACAGGAAATGAAATCATTTGGACGACTGCCTAATGAAAAATGAGGTTTGGAGAGTCAGTTCAGTTGGCAAGACAAAAGGAAAAAAGCTTTTGGAGCTAAAGGAGGACAGTAAGGTCGTTAAATCCTAAATGTACAATGTCGTTGTGCGTGTCGTGTGCATTTGAAGCATTAATAGTAAGCTTAAAAGACTAGTACCAGATGGATGAGTAGTAGAGGTTAGAAAATAATATGTTGTTGTACCATGGAAAGGGCAAGGACATCAAGTAGACTGATAAATTAGATGGATGCATTTTCGGGACATTGGGACACATCAAGTGAGTCTTGAAATAGTCAATCCACATGAAATTAGGCAATGCGATCTGGTGTCTTGCCATCTTAACGTAATTGCCAAGACGCTCTCAAACAACAATAGTCATATATTCTCCTCTTGTGCCACAGGGAAGGTAAGCTAGTGTCATGGCCCTTTCTAGCAGCCAGATATGTTGGCTTTTCCATCTTAAAAGTCAACATTTTCTCTAAATTTTAATTCTGTTATTTATTCCTATCCAAACAAACACACGCACACACACACACACACACACACACACACACACACACACACACACACACACACACACACACACACACACACACACACACACACACACACACACACACACACACACACACACACACACACACACACACACACACACACCCCTCCTCCAACAAGAAAAAAAAGCAATTTTCTATCCACAAACACACTGAGTGTGTTAAGGGTCTTTCATCTCCTTCAATGGGATGTGTGGGGAGAATGTGGCTGTTGAAGTGTGTGTGACAGTCTCTCCTTCCATGCAGCCTGTGTTTAATTAGAGCAAGAGTTGCTCAAACCCAGCCACTGCCACGAAACACCGCACGCGCGCACACACACGCACACGCGCGCACACGCACACACACACACACACACACACACACACACACACACACACACACACACACACACACACCTAAATATGCATAATTAACTTAACCCCCATCACTTGACTTTAAAGGGCTTTGGAGGACTGAGCCTTGCAAATGGAGTCTCATGGAGGCTCCGAGAGTGGCCCCTTTTTATGTCTAAAATATTCATTAATGCATTTCAGACATTTTCTGAAATGAGCATCCTCTGATTTTTGTTTTCTTTTCAAGGGGATAGATTGTTGCTAGGCACCTACGAGGCGGGCGGGAGAACGTGCGAGCGAGAAAAGAAGACGAGCCGGTCACTCTGTGAAACGTAGCCCTGTAGAAACACACGCAGTCTGGGAAGATGTCATGTGATCACTCTACCTCCGTCTCTGTAATAGGAGACCCAGGGAGAGACAGACAGAGAAAGAAGGAGACACAGAGCTAGAGAGAGAGACAGCAAGAGAGAGAGACAGGGAGAGAGAGAGAGAGAGAGAGAGAGAGAGAGAGAGAGAGAGAGAGAGAGAGAGAGAGAGAGAGAGAGAGAGAGAGAGAGACAGCAAGAGAGAGAGACAGGGAGAGAGAGAGAGACAGCAGAGAGAGAGAGACAGGGAGAGAGAGAGAGAGAGAGAGAGAGAGAGAGAGCAAGAGGGAGAGAGAGCTGTCATGACTCTCCGGCTCGTGAGGGGTAGTGGTTGGTTGGGGAGGTGCTGGGTAGGAGTGACCGGAGGAGAGAAGGGGGGGGGTGACTGAATGAGAAATCTACCCCCCCAGCCCTGGTCAACAGAGCCCCCCTCACCCCTTTCCCCACCCTGTGCCAGTCCTGACTGCTACCAGCCACACACTTCACCTCCCATCAGGGTCAGCGTGTCGGAGAAAGGTCAGCGCGCCGACAGCTGATTGGCTGAGGTGGGGTCCGGTCCTCCTCCGCTCGCTCGCTAACGGGCCGGTTGACACACCTGATGTGACACGCTCCGCTCCCAGCAGCCGGTACACAACAGGGCAGCTGCCCGCCGGCAACACCAACACCGAGGAGAGGGGGAAACAGAACAAACACACAGCAGCAAGGAAAACAAAGGGGATGGAGGGATGGATGAAGGAGGGATGAAGGAAGGAAGGGTGCAGCCAAGGATCTCTGAACTTGGGCCCACTGTAAAACCAACACAGAATATCATTCTGAATGTTCAAGGCCACACTGCACATCATCTCTCACATGTACCTCGACATCATCAGGAGGAGACTTCCTGAAGGATACAAGACAGCGATAAAGGATAAATTCACATTTCAGCATTTCAAAGTGAAATCTTCAAAAATTGCATATTCATGATTAGCTGATTACTAATTAGCAGCTAATGGCTGTGTGTGTGATGATTTAATGGGTAATTAGCGACAGATAAGGAACTAATAAGTGCCAGTTCCCCCATTATCGAATGATTCCAAATATTTTGGACACAGAAAAACAAAGATTAAAAAAAGCTGCCACAGAAAAAGGCACACAGACACACAGACACACACACACACACACACACACACACACACACACACACACACACACACACACACACACACACACACACACACACACACACACACACACGTCAGCACAACGCATCAATGCTTACACAGAGACATCGTCACACAGACACACACAAACCGGGCTATAAGAAGTGCATTCCGCCGAATTGCGGGACTGCTGCACGCGCCACCCGGCGGGAACTGTTCATGTGGCTTAGAGTGGAGATGATCAAGGCAGACGCATCATTTTGCGTGTGTGTAGCCAGTCGCCCCCTGCCCGGGCCCCAATAACAGAGCACAATAAGAACCAGCTGATCCATCAGGGTCTGATGTGGACAGACAAGAGGAGGAAATGGATTTGGAAACCTCCTCCAGCGCTATGTCACATTCCTTTTTGCACTGTGACAAACACACACGCTCACGCACTCTGACAAACACACACGCACACGCACTCTGACAAACACACACGCTCACGCACTCTGACAAACACACACGCTCACGCACTCTGACAAACACACACGCTCAGACACTCTGACAAACACACACGCTCACGCACTCTGACAAACACACACGCTCAGACACTCTGACAAACACACATGCTCAGACACTCTGACAAACACACATGCTCAGACACTCTGACAAACACACACGCTCACGCACTCTGACAAACACACACGCTCACGCACTCTGACAAACACACACGCTCACGCACTCTGACAAACACACACGCTCACGCACTCTGACAAACACACACGCTCACACACTCTGACAAACACACACAGTCAGACACTCTGACAAACACACATGCTCAGACACTCTGACAGACACACACAGTCAGACACTGACAAACACACACACTGACAAACACACACAGTCAGACACTGACAAACACACACGCTCACACACTCTGACAAACAGCCAGGCAGCCGGTCGGTCCTCCTTTTCCCCCCCGCCTGTTTGAGAGATCTCTCTCTCTCCCCCTCTCTCTCACCCTCTCTCTCACCCTCTCTAGCTCACCCTCTCTAGCTCACCCTCTCTAGCTCACCCTCTCTCCCTCTTTCGTCTGTGATGTTGCCAGGTGACCATACACTCAGTAAACAACCACACGTTTTCTCATGCCAAGCTAGTTTAGTTTATTAGGATCCCCATTAGCTACTGCACACGCAGCAGCTAGTCTTCCTGGGCTCCACATAAAACTAACAAATACAGTACATGACAAAGTACAGAACAGTAATAGACCAGAACAACATAAGACATTTATTTTTATTTTTATAAAAAATAGTTATATATAGGAAAGAAACCAAGCGAAGAAATTATAATACTAGTTACACATTATTCATATATACAGTATATATTCATATTCTTATATACATTACAGTTGAATGAGATATTTTGAAAGAGGAGGTGCTGTGGTAGACGCGTAGCTAGGACGACTGAGGAAGTGTGTGTGGGTGGGACTGCATTGGGCAGTGTTGCTTTGCCCTTGATTAAGGCAATCGACCTGAACAGCACATAACCCAGCTGAATAAATGCACCCATGTGTTGACGGTGTGTTAGTAAGCTGGTTTGTTAGTTGTGGGCCTCTGTGTTTGCCAAGTTGGCGGTATAGCAGAGGGTTGCCAGTCTGGAATGTGAACAGTAAACATGCCAGTCTTACGTTAAAAGTGGAGCAACCTCTGCCCCCCCTCCCCCCTTTCTTTCTCACACATTGTGGCAATCGACGATGGAAATTCTAGACGTGCATGTTTAAGCATTTACTATATCATGGTGAGGTTCATACAGTATGTCTTGAGCAAGAAGCACCCGAGTGCCAGTCTCGTATGGCATCACCCCCCCCCCCCGCCACTCCAGCACTGTAAAGCACCGCTAATATTTGCCCGCCTCACTTCTAATACACATCAGCACCACCCGTGTGTTTTCCCTGCTCTGTCGCCGGGCCAGAGAAAATATTTGCTTTTTTTCTCTCTCCTCCCCCTCCACCCCTTCCATCCTCCTGCCACCCTGCCATCCCCCTCCTCTCTCCCCACACACACAGTCTTCCCTTGATAGAGAAATGGCGAGTGGATTTGTTTAGCAAATTGTTACGCCGCCTAAAACGACAAGACTTGTGTGGTAAAGATACATGTAAATAGTTGACAGGGAGTAAATGATTTTTCCGTGATAGTGGGCCATTAGGAGGGGCTCTCCAACACAGAGGCGTGTTATTGGGGGAGTAATCCTACACGGCCCGTATCCCCAAAGACAAGGCTATACAACACGCTGTGGTTCCTTGTCATTAAAATGAGTGGCTAGGTTTAGGCCTCACACACGTGTGATGTGGAGACATCCACACGCCCACGCACACTTAGGCTACACACACACACACACACACACACACACACACACACACACACACACACACGCTCAAACAAATGGTATGTTGTATGTCTTATTTTTCCAATGCAATGTGAAATCTCCTGACATACTGGTTCCAGACCCAGTTAGGTAGAGAACTTGTTAGAAAACATTCCAGTATCATCACACCACTTCAAATATCTCCTCCTCTGAAAATATCAAAGCCCAAATTATTCCGTTTCAAATTGAACAGAAGATTGTTTCCTACTTTCCAAAAAAGTACCGATTCGGAGGCAATCTCTGAAACCTCTGGAAAATAATTCTCCCCCCAGTTCGGGAATAAAAAAAAGAGAGAAAGAGAGAAAGGGAGAAGGAGAGAAAACTGGGGTCTAATTAGAAGTAATTACGCCTTCTCATTTCCAACATGATGAAATCATTTGATTCTTTTTAAGACGGGGGTCTGGTTTGGCTCAACACAGACAAAGTGCTCCTGCGTTGAGTTAGAGGGTTGCTAGCGGGACAATGGCGCTCGTTCTCAGACTAGGAGCCCAGACGAGCGCCGCGGCCCATAAATCATTGCCAAAGGTACGCCTCAGACAGAGTTATTTGAGTGTTGCCTTGGCTGATGGCCGCCGTACAGGGTGACCCACATTAGCGAGAGAAAATAAATAAATACTGGCGATGACGCGTCGTCGGGCGAGGACTCAAACGGAGGGGACGTGACATCTGAGATGCGTGTGTGTGTGTGTGGTCGTCGTGACAAACACTATACAACAAAATAGACCTATGGATCTAATATCTATAGGCCCAGGTCGTTGTCTTGTGGTATGTGTGCAGTCTAATATGGTCTGTAGTTGGTGTAAAAAATATATGTTTTTGGTTTAATTTCAAGTTGTTGGATAAGGATGAAATAGAGGCAATTTAATTTGATATACAAACAAATACTTGCACATGTTGTACTTTAAAATGACAATGTATAACAGTGAAGCTAATGAGCAAACTGTCTGCAATGGATGAGAGAGGAAAAGAGAAAGAAGAAGATGGAAGCGGGTCAGAGAGGGAGAAACAAGAGAAAGAGGAAGCAAGAACGAGAGCGAGAGAGAGCAAGACACAGAGAGAGAGAGAGAGAGAGAGAGAGAGAGAGAGAGAGAGAGAGAGAGAGAGAGAGAGCAAGACACAGAGAGAGAGAGAGAGCAAGACACAGAGAGAGAGAGAGAGAGAGAGAGAGAGAGAGAGAGAGAGAGAGAGAGAGAGAGAGAGAGAGAGAGAGAGAGAGAGCAAGACACAGAGAGAGAGAGAGAGAGAGAGAGAGAGAGAGAGAGAGAGAGAGAGAGAGAGAGAGAGAGAGAGCAAGAAGACAGAGAGAGAGAGAGAGAGAGAGAGAGAGAGAGAGCAAGAGAGACAAACAGAGACATAGATGATACTGGGGAACAATTACAAGCAAAGAGTGGAGACATTCACATAGAAAATGAGGGCTTCAGTGAGCCTCTCTCCCAGAGGTCACACCATTAAGAGGAGCCAAGGTAGGAGCGTTTATTTAAACTCCTCTTCATCTTCCGAAGGACAAAACCTATTTTAGGTCCCTCCCAGCTTTAAACAGGGCTATTTAATCAAGACAAACTCTTTTATGTTTCAGTCGGAAGAAAGACATCCCTTGCTGCTGTGACAAAAAAAAATGTTTTTTTACAGGTTTGGGGCCTCTCTCTTCAACATTTCACACAACATTGGGATGAAAAAGTGATTTTAAAGAATAATAATCAAACACGAACGAACATCTAACACACAACCAGCGTAAGTAAATAATTCCCTCCATCCATCTAGGCTTACATCATTATCCCATGAATGAAACGTTCCAACGGGAGGAGAGAGTAACCAGGACAGGTAACATGGGGCAACCTCTGGCTGAATGAGCCCAGAGAGAGAGGGGCAACCCTGCTCAGTATCAGCAGCCCAGCTTGGAGCAATCTCCAGCACCTCTACCTGTCACTCATCTCCCTGCCCTCTCCTCCGGGGCCAGTAAGGGGCCCAGAGAGGGCCCCCTGTGTCCATGGAGGCCCGCCCCCAACGGAGGTTAAACAGGGATATGAAAAGGCAGCAAAACTAGGATAATGATACCACTGTCTGTCTGCCTGCCTGTCTGTGGTTCTGAGAAGGTGAGAGGGGTGAAGTTGACCAAGTAATCTCAGTCAGGTAAGGTATAAGCCGGAATCCTTTTGTCTTCCGAAATGGCGAGCCGTGTCAACACTGAAAGCAACGGCAATCCTAGAGATCTGGAAGTCGGCAGATGTGACTTGATGTTTTGTCTTTCATTTTTCGCCGCCAATACCAGTTCAAATTGTGCGTGTGTGTGCGTCCGGCGTGCGTACCTACACATGCACTACTGTATTTATCCGATTCCAAAAGGACCGTCAAATAAAAGCAACAGAGATGATGGGGGTCAGTGCCCTCTTTCATGCTTACAATCACAGCAGAGGCCCCACTGGGAGTGTAAAACTGAGCAGGGCATCCACCTGTCTCTGTTTCGGTCTCTGTCACACACACACACAGACACACACACACACACACACACACACACACACACACACACACACACACACACACACACACACACACACACACACACACACACACACACACACGGTTGTAGTGGCGGAGAGATATAGACGTAACTACCCGAGCGGGGCCTCGCTGCTTCCTGCCTGTCTATCCACCTGGCCGTTTGATGATGACTCACTCGCTCATGACAACGCATCGATTTTACTTCTGCCCGCCGCGTAAGCCCTTCCGCCTGAAGGGATCCATTAAGGCAAACAGTTCTCGTCCACAGTGAGTGACAGCTGTGACAGGCCCGCACCGCTTCTCTCCACCCCTGCCCACCGCCTCCTCCTCTCGCCTCCCAGTCTCTGACTGACAGCTCCACGCTCAAAACAGGCCTTTTTCACAGCACCTCTAATGGTTTCAAACGCTTACCATTACTGGTGTCAGATGGTCAGGAGGGCTGGTTATGGAGGTGGGCTGATGATGTGGGGCCTTCAGTCATCCATAATGTAGCCATCTTCCTGGCTAGTACAACCATATCTGTTGTCTCCATAGAACCTAGCCTTTCTATAGCAGCAGATCCCTATCATTTCTATAGCAGCAGATCCCTATCATTTCTATAGCAGCAGATCCCTATCATTTCTATAGCAGCAGATCCCTATCATTTCTATAGCAGCAGATCCCTATCATTTCTATAGCAGCAGATCCCTATCATTTATATAGCAGCAGATCCCTATCATTTCTATAGCAGCAGCAGATCCCTATCATTTCTATAGCAGCAGATCCCTATCATTTCTATAGCGGCGTGATCCCTATCATTTCTATAGCAGCAGATCCCTATCTTTTCTATAGCAGCAGCAGATCCCTATCATTTCTATAGCAGCAGCAGATCCCTATCATTTCTATAGCAGCAGATCCCTATCATTTCTATAGCAGCAGATCCCTATCATTTCTATAGCGGCGTGATCCCTATCATTTCTATAGCAGCAGATCCCTATCATTTCTATAGCAGCAGATCCCTATCATTTCTATAGCAGCAGCCGATCCCTATCATTTCTATAGCAGCAGCCGATCCCTATCATTGCTATAGCAGCAGATCCCTATCATTTCTATAGCAGCAGCAGATCCCTATCATTTCTATAGCAGCAGCAGATCCCTATCATTTCTATAGCAGCAGCAGATCCCTATCATTTCTATAGCAGCAGCAGATCCCTATCATTTCTATAGCAGCAGATCCCTATCATTTCTATAGCAGCAGATCCCTATCATTTCTATAGCAGCAGCAGATCCCTATCATTTCTATAGCAGCAGCAGATCCCTATCATTTCTATAGCAGCAGCAGATCCCTATCATTTCTATAGCAGCAGCAGATCCCTATCATTTCTATAGCAGCAGATCCTATCATTTCTATAGCAGCAGATCCCTATCATTTCTATAGCAGCAGCAGATCCCTATCATTTCTATAGCAGCAGCAGATCCCTATCATTTCTATAGCAGCAGATCCCTATCATTTCTATAGCAGCAGCAGATCCCTATCATTTCTATAGCAGCAGCAGATCCCTATCATTTCTATAGCGGCGTGATCCCTATCATTTCTATAGCATCAGATCCCTATCATTTCTATAGCAGCAGATCCCTATCATTTCTATAGCAGCAGATCCCTATCATTTCTATAGCAGCAGATCCCTATCATTTCTATAGCAGCAGCAGATCCCTATCATTTCTATAGCAGCAGAAGATCCCTATCATTTCTATAGCAGCAGCAGATCCCTATCATTTCTATAGCAGCAGATCCTATCATTTCTATAGCAGCAGATCCCTATCATTTCTATAGCAGCAGATCCCTATCATTTCTATAGCAGCAGCAGATCCCTATCATTTCTATAGCAGCAGCAGATCGCTATCATTTCTATAGCAGCAGCCACCCCCTATCATTTCTATAGTGGCGTGATCCCTATCATTTCTATAGTGGCGTGATCCCTATCATTTCTATAGCGGCGTGATCCCTATCATTTCTATAGCGACGTGATCCCTATAATTTCTATAGCGGCGTGATCACTATCATTTCTATAGCGACGTGATCCCTATAATTTCTATAGCGGCGTGATCCCTATCATTTCTATAGCGGCGTGATCCCTATCATTTCTATAGCAGCAGCCGATCCCTATAATTTCTATAGCGGCGTGATCCCTATAATTTCTATAGCGACGTGATCCCTATAATTTCTATAGCGGCGTGATCCCTATCATTTCTATAGCGGCGTGATCCCTATCATTTCTATAGCAGCAGTCGATCCCTATAATTTCTATAGCGACGTGATCCCTATAATTTCTATAGCGGCGTGATCCCTATCATTTCTATAGCGACGTGATCCCTATAATTTCTATAGCGGATCCCTATCATTTCTATAGCGGCGTGATCCCTATCATTTCTATAGCGGCGTGATCCCTATCATTTCTATAGCGGCGTGATCCCTATCATTTCTATAGCAGCAGTCGATCCCTATAATTTCTATAGCGGCGTGATCCCTATCATTTCTATAGCGACGTGATCCCTATCATTTCTATAGCAGCAGTCGATCCCTATCATTTCTATAGCGGCGTGATCCCTATCATTTCTATAGCGGCGTGATCCCTATCATTTCTATAGCCGACATGATCCTTATCATTTCTATAGCGGCGTGATCCCAATCATCAGAAATGATCATTTCTAAAGCAGCCACACCATTTCTATTGAACCCTTCCATCCGTACACTGAAACATTTATTCACAGTCTCTGACCATGACCATAGCATCCGGTTCCACCGTATCAAATTGCCTCTCCCATGGTTGCATGGGGTGATATGAATACTTTCCTTTACTATGTCTGTGCATATCAGCCTGTTTGTTATTGAATCCTTAGAGGTTTTTGTAGGTGTGTGTGTGTGTGTGTGTGTGTGTGTGTGTGTGTGTGTGTGTGTGTGTGTGTGTGTGTGTGTGTGTGTGTGTGTGTGTGTGTGTGTGTGTGTGTGTGTGTGTGTGTGTGTGTGTGTGAGAGATAAGCTATGTTTTCAACACAGCCAGGGCCACTACGGTAAGCCCACGTCATTTACCCGGTCTAATGCCACGCTGGGGGGGTATGGGTTACATGTTTTTTTTCTCACCCTCTCGCCTCCATGGTGTGTGTGTTTGTGTGTGTGTGGGGGGACCTCTCTCAGTGTGTTTGTACAGTGTTTAGACACGGTCCCAGCTGAAGAACAGGAGAGGCTGGCCCCAATGCAGAAACCAAATCCTGCAAGTCCCCCCCAAACACACACACACACACACACATACACACACTACACAGTCCAACCACCCTGCCTGTTAAAGAGTGTAATGACTTGACCTGACAGAGAGTGGAGATTTTATAGGACCTTTACTGCTGCGATAATTTACACCAGCAGCTAATATCTAATATCCCTCCAAATCCAAACCCGAGACACCCAGTATGTACTGCACTGAAACCTACTGCTCTGTCTGCAATTAAATCATTGTGCCAATTTTGATACATTTTCAGCTCCAAATGATGCCAAGTAAAAAATAAAAGTTTTCATGCAATCAGACTTGTCTTTGTCTTTTTCCATCTGAGATGCTTGCTGCTGGCATCACAGTCCTACTTTACCAGAGGCCCTATACTATTGGAAATCGTTCAAACTATTTTGGCATTTGCTTTGGCCTACCTGGAGCACCAGATGGTGACATTTGTACATTTGCAACTATTTTTCTGATTTCCTTTGCGCCAGGCAAGATAAATCAAGTTCAGCTAGAGTATTTGAAATGATTTCCAATACCACTTGAACCCAGATCTGAAAAAAGCATGACCTCACACTGGAATAACCGCGGGAGGGAATCCAAGTGAGGGTGTCAGACAACCAGGAATGTGCCTCCAAAGAAAACACTGAAACAAAGTGCCCTGCGATGAATTAGTTATTAATTAAGTCGCACGCGGGGTAATATGCATTCTTCAATTAATTAAAGTTGGGCCCGCACTGTAAATCAAGCGAAACTGTCAATGTTTCTACAAATTAAATATATGCTGTACTTTTCGGGTATTCGGTGAATAGTAATAATAGTGTTGATTGCATAACTAGAGGGCTCATCAGGAGAGAGTGTGACATGGGCTGTGACAGGCTGTGACTCAGTCCAGTGCCCAAAATACTCAGACAGGGGTCCCCCCTTCCCCCCACTCTTAATGCTGCAGGTCTCCCACATTCACACAGCAGCACACATCATACATCCCTATATGTCATAGGACTGATATAATTAAGGTGTCCCGATATTCATCGAAGCCTTGAAGTAAAGACTATGCATATATTGTATGTAAATACATATGTTGAGCGAGACGCTGTCCGTATTTTATGTGTTAAATGTGCCACTGTCACGTGAGACAAATTGCATATGCAGGTATTCAAAGTTATTGCTGTAACGATCACTGTTTGTAGTGGTTCGTTACGTGGGAACCCGTACCCCATGTTCATGAATAAAGGAACAATACGTGGAATTGTAATCATTATCCAAAATGTATCGTTTGTCACGGTTACCAAATGAGAGGGTGTGATTTTTCCCCCCCCGGATGGTTCAGACATTAATTTGCAGAGACACATTTGTAAAATGACAAACAAACACAAGGGCGCGCAAACACACACACACACACACACACACACACACACACACACACACACACACACACACTTATTCAAGCTGCTCTCTGACAACAGCCTGATATATAATGAAGCAATGACTGCCATCATTATTCTACACAATGTATTTCTTATCTCGGCACCGATAATGAAGTGTCTATTTGATGGTTGGTACAGTCTTTTTACCGAAGTGCCTTTATGAAATGAAATGCACAGGAACAGGATATGCACACACACACACACACACACACACACACACACACACACACACACACACACACACACAGTAATCTAGTTGCAATTAATCTTAATTATTAATGAGTGTGTGCGTGTTTGTGAATGTGCATACTGTACGTACATACACACATATGTATCTGTGTGTGTGCATGTGTATGTGTGAGCATACGTGCAAGCGTGTGTGTGTGTGTGTATCTGTGCAAAACAAAATAGTGCTAAATACTTCTCACTAAATACTAACTGAGTTGTTTCTCATTCTTTCTTTAGAGTAGTGTCTGAGTTGAGGGAACTTGGTCTTGTCGTAATCACTTTGCCCCCGGCGAGCATACTAATATGGCCCTGGGTGGGAATAAATTATAGCTCAGATTAGCAGGAAGGATGAAGTGGAGGTTTTATTTTTAGAAATTTGAATATTTGTTACATTATTAACGGGGGGCATCCTTTGATTCTTCTTATGTCTTGTTTTCCGTTCAGAGTACAGAGCCTAGTCCCCAAACTGCCTACCTGTGTAAAAAAAAAAAAGAGTACTCTTTAGTGGGACGTGAACATGCCTTCGGACATAAAAGTAGCATGTCTCCCTCCTCTCTCTCTCTCTCTCTCTGCTGTAGCTCCATTCCGTTCTGCACGCTACAGAATCCTCTGGAGCAGCACATTTCTCCCTCACATCCTCCCAAAGCCTTTTCTCTCACTGTATCAAACCTTTTGTTGTATAGGATTATTGTGTTTGTTAATAAGGCAGCCACACGTCCTGTACAATACAGGACATACAAACAATACACACATGCACGGCACTCAAACCAATCCAAGCACAAGGCCTCCCTTCGCCAATTATGTCACTTTGTGAAATGATATTAACGATTAGGCCGGGTATTTAGGAATATTTGTTGTACTCAAACTGCTTCATTCAGCCTTTCCATTTCCATCTGTATTTAATGTGTTTCCCTTCAGTTCGCAATGGGTTACAAAGTGAGATCTCACCAAAATGTCTCTTTAGCCTCCGTTAATGATCATGTTGAAGGCTATTAGCCCAATAATCAGAATAGGGCACTCCGATGGATCACATTGGCAGTATGTTGAGACTGACCACACCACAACACACTAAGTGAGCCTATATGGTCAAACTACAAACTGCACCACCACCAAAAATACAATTTGCTAATGTTGTTTTCTTAACTGATTTTATGACAAGGGAGCAATAAGGCCTATACAGGATTAGTCCACTGTGTCCAAACCCATTTGGGAAAATTGACCACGCACTGATTTTTTTTCAATCGCAAAAGACAGTTTTAATTATTGGAGTAATTAGTCAAATATATGTGCCGTTACCTCTATTGATCTTTATTGTCTGTCCAGTTAGTAAGCGGGAGTCTGAGTATTGACCCCCCCACACCACCACCTCTCTTCACCCCCCTCCGCCCCTCGGGGCTTGGGTCAGACAAGAAGCTACACTACTGGCTGATGGGGCCTGGAGAAGACAGATGACCAGCCGAGCAGAAGGAACTGCAGAGCAAAATAGCTCACACGTCTCGGGTGGCGTCAGGGGGAATTGGGCGCTGCGCGAGACTCTGGACCTAAGTGTTCTGACGCCTAATTACCAGCCCACCACCCACCACCAAACATCACCCAGTGGCGAAAGCACAGCTCTCTCTCTCTTGTCCTCCTGCTCTCTCTCTCTCCCGGGTCTCTCTCGCTTTCTCTCTCCCACTCTCTCTTTCTCCCCATCTCAATCTCTCTCTCTCTCTCTCTCGACTCAATTCAATTCAAAGGGCTTTATTGGCATGGGAAACATATGTTTACATTGCCAAAGCAAATGGAATAGACAATAAACAAAAGGGAAATGAACAAGGGAAACATTAGTAAACATAAGCCTGACAAAAGTTTTAAAATAATATATACATTTCAAATGTTATATTATTGGCTATGTACAGTGTTGTAACAATGTGCAAGTAGTTGAAGTATGAAAGGGAAAATAAATAAACAGATATATAAATATTGGTTGTATTTACAATGTTGCCTGTGCTCCACTGTTTGCCCATTTCTCCGGGCAACGGGCCACAAATGTTGCTGCTGTGACTCTGCACACGGAGGTATTTCGCCTCACAGATATGGGATTTTATCCATGTCTGATTTGTTTTCCACTTCTTTGTGGGCCTGTATGATCTGAGGGAAATATGTGCTGATACATTTGGCAGGAGGTTAGGAAGTGTCACTCTCTCTCAGTCTTGGTCTCTTATCCCTTTCATACACAGACCAAAATCCCACAAATGTACCATGCTTGCTTCTTTTTGCCTGCTTTGTTGTAAATCTGAAAGGGGTAGGTGGTAAAAAAATATTTTAAAAAACACAAAAAAACACCCAAAGACATTTTCATCTTCACAGACCCCGTAACCAAAATACAGGTATCAGGTCTGTGTGAATGGTTTTCTGCTACGATTGTTAAACACCTCCCTCATTTGAAATGCAAACAGCCCCAATGGTTTAACAGCACCTCCATGCCCCCACACACTGGGATGTATAAAATGCCAGAAAGTGGTAAATAAGCAGCTGTCTGAAAGGGGCTCATATAAACATTACCGTATATATATTTTTTTACAGGTAATATACCACGTATCCTGTCTGAAATGGGTCTCTCTCTCTCTCTCTCCTTTGTACTTCATTCACTGTGGGGAAACGTGTGCTGGAGTGGGTGACAAGAATGCGAGGTCTGTTCTAAGTTACCTCATTTTCACTCCCAAATTGCTTTTCCTGACTCATCGAAAATGTATTAAGACATTTTTATCCCAAAGAAAATATTTCCTTTTTCACGTGACATCGTCAAAGTTTCCCTAGACAAAGCACCCCTATATCCCACACTGATACGCTCGGTGATTGAACGTACAGTGCTCAACGAGTCCGTGTGTGGCCACTCCGGCCACCGTGTGTGTGTGTGTGTGTGTGCCTCTGTCCTTCATAGGACATCACATACAGTATGCATATGTGCTGTGTAAGCGGTCAGACTAACTGGTCAGTCTGAATCAAACCCGAATGAAGCCTTTTTCGCTCTAAGGAGGGTTCTCTCCCAGTGCAGCCCTATGCCATTAGCTGAACAGCAAATGGGATTACACGGCAGCCATTGAGTCCTTCACCGTGGATTTGCGCTGAAGCGTCCAAGCAGGCTTTAACATAGAGAACAGAGAGGCCCATCAACAACTGGTACGTCTAATTGAGTGCTGGTATGTTTAACACAATCACACATACATGCCCACAACCAGCCTCTGTCCATTGCGGAGGGGTAGGGCCAAGCCTGGCCTTCCACTACGAGCTAATCGGCCTGACAGAAATAAAATAGAGGAGTCGGACTCCGTCAAAACATGTAAAGGGACAACTCATGCAAAGAGCTAAAGCCGTGTCTTTTCAACTGAGCCTAGATCAGATCAGTGAACAGTCACATTATCTTATGAAACAAGGGATTTCTCAGAGTAAGCGTCCTCTTGAGCAACGTGTGAAGTTAACTAGGAATAAAAGATAAATCGGGTTTGCATATTCGAGGCAGGGCGAGTGTCTGCACAACAACAAGCACTGTCCGTTTCAATCAGGGATATACGGTGCAGTACGCAACGCAACGCAACTGCAAGCTGTCAGTGTATCTCTGTTACAGAAATTCTAAAAATACAAAAGCAGAGTAAGCCACTTCATCCTCTCTGCTGGTCAATACCTGGCGGCGCCACGAGAAGGGCACTGACACCAACAAACACACAGTGACAGACACACCCCCTCACAGAGCACGGACACAGATCAGACTCTATAGATTTTTAAAAAATGAAATCCTTTAACCAAGGAGGTGCTCCTCGGGAGGTTCTTAACATAACACTAAGCCGTGTGTTAATGCACAAAGAGACATCGTGTCCATTGATCCACTGGTGTCTGTGTGTCTTTAAATGGCCTAGGGAAAACAGCACTGGGGTTTTTATGTTTCTGGACCGGTCGCTGCCTCTGTGGATAGAAACACGTGTATATGAATGGGAAACTTCTATTAGCCCGCTTGCATATTAAATACGGTTCAATTAGATTTATATCTGATCAATTGATCTACAATTACTACTATTATCATCCTCATCTTACAGTAACTTTATGATAAAGGATGTACCATCTTTATCTGCCTTGAGACTCTCATACAATGTTGAAGCATTCGATGTAAACTTGGGTGGAAAACGCTGATGTTCTTCCTACATACAGCAGATACCACAACAACAAACCATATTTGAGATTCAGCACAAAGTTTGGCCAAATGTACCTGCCTGCAACAGAGGGATAGGACAAAGAAACCACTTCACCCTCTGGTGTTGCATATCCTGTGTGCTAATTATTGTAAAAAATAAAGAATAATAATGAATAATACATTAAAGACATGGGAGAAAAATCCCAGCCATAAAACATATGTATTTTTAATATGAATCTCCCTGAATCAATACCCTCAATTAGCAACTGCAACCAAATTGCTAGGCGAAGCGTAATTACTGTAAGGTCACTAGGTATTATTCACAGTCACTTTAGTTTACCACATTAGAACAAGACAGGACGCCAGGCTAAAAATTATAAATTCTGTCCCCATAATCTGTCCTTTTCGGATTTAGATGGATGAAGAATAATTAACTGCTAATTATTCAGATCACTTAAGGCACTTTCTGGATCCACAAAAGAGGATGCAGCCGTGTCTGTCAACCCACTTCGTCTAGCGATCATTTATAACAATCCTACTTGACCAGGGATGAGTCTTTAAAATTAAAATAACTGCCTGATTTCCCACCAACCCCGTTCTACCTCAGAGGGTCTTGGGAAGCACACTTCCTTTAAATTCACCCATATGCAAATTTTGAGACGTGATTTGCATTTTAAAGTATTTAACTCCCCATATTTATTGGGCTCTGAGGCCTTGCTGATCATTGATTTATGTGCTTCCGGCAATCATATTTCCATATTTTGTGTGGTTTTAATGACAGTAATAATTCAAATATGCAAAAAGTTGTTCTTTGAACGATATCTTTAATTATATCCTCAAAGCATCACTCTCTTTTATTTTTTCAAACCAGGATTATCCTGAAAAAGGCAACAATTTTTTTTTTTTTTTAATTGCAGTGAGTTCTCAGACATTGATGAGCCAAACATATAGGCATACCTAGTCGGTTACCGTATGTGCATGAAGACAACTTACAACTTCTCATATTTGTCAGTCTAGAAACCCACAAACAGACCGGTTGGGTGACGAGGGATGATATGTTGCAGAAAGGACCCACGTGACCTTGTCCCCAAAAACCCTTGATTAATGCTGACATTCTTTCACGACAAATCCAATCTCCAATTCCTGAAATTCATCTCCCTGCTCACAAAAACAAGGACTCCTTCCCCCTCTGTTTTGCCGGTAAAATAAAACTTTATCCGTCTCGTCTGATTATTAGAGTTGTCATGGTCGCTGTGTGCTCTTATAAAACCATCATGGTCCAGATGATTAAAAATGGCGGATTCCCGCCACCGTTTGGCCTATCAGCGCCTCGAAGCAGCCGTCAAACGTGTCCACGGTCCTCGCGCAGCCTGAGAGGGTCCTCGCGCATATTCCCTTTGTCACACTTGCACGCGGCGGAAACTTTTTAGAATAATTGCTCACTCATGTACAAACGTGGGTGACTAATATATTAGATTAGTCGCGTATGGTTGCAAAGGGGGGGGGGGGATATTTGATTATATTTTCAGTTGGTAGGCTGCATACTGTGACAGTCGACGTAAAAATAAATGAAGAGATAATTTATCTAAAGACTGCAATTGCCTACTATACATAGCAGATTTATGATGTGTCAGATAGTTCAGCAAACAGGCTATCAATAGAATTAACAACATATCATATTGCTCCTCTCCTCTGCATTAATTAAAGGATATTGAATAAATATACATCTCCAAATGATACAGTATATAGATGATACCATTTCAATATATCAGTATTAATTGGTATTTTCAATATGCATATATAGTGATTCCTTTAAAATAAAAATAAAAATATATGGTATCTTTCTGGATGTCTATATCACATCGTTATCATAGTCAAGATGTCTTGTGTATAACTCACATATATATATTCATTATGTACATCTAGTTATGTATTTATACCCTTAAGACAAAACAGCCTTATTTGTTAAGAAGTTAACTTGACCAATTACAATAATTTGACATTTAAAACTGCCAGCATAAATATTACCATGTTATTTAAAATGCATGGGTAAACAAATTAACATAAACTGCACCAACACTATTTTGTATTATTATTATCATTATTAATTATTATCATCATCATTGGTAGTATTATTATAATAATCGATCCACAATATGTGTGCCATTCAGCACCATTTGACCCTGTGTTATACATAAGGCATTCATGTTTTAACTGGTGAGGACCGCAGTGGCTGAGTTTGAAACAAGCCCAACACATTAACACACAGCCCCTTAGAGGGTACACTTCACCCTAATGTTTAACTATCACTGCTGAGCCTTGCAACTGAGTGCACACAACATGTGTTTCAACCCCCTCTGCCCCTGAGAATGCAGGCCTACCACTCTCTCCAGCTCTCCATGCTCACACTTCCAAATATTTCCCAAAAATCATGCATATTTTCATCACGGAAAAATTCATTAACAAAACTAAATGGAAAAACAATTACGGATAAAATACCGTAGCTACTGTATTAAGGTGTAATTTCAGTTGTGATACTGACGAAGGTCAACATGTATGCCCACACGCAAACTCACAAACACATATGCATGCACACACACACACACACACACTCTCTTCCGCTCGCTCTCTCACACACACACACACACACACACACACACACACACACACACACACACACACACACACACACACACACACACACACACACACACACACACACACACACACACACACACACACACACACACACACACACACAAGAGAGAGAGAAAGAGAGAGAGAAAGGAGTGGCCAGCCAACCCCTGTTAACATGGATGGTAAGAAATAAAAGAAATAATCAATTTACAAAGCAAAGACGGTGACGCCATACAGGTAAACAAACAATATCAACCATCTAAAACATGACATCACCCCCGTGGGTGATGGTCAATGTGGTAATTCTCAGCAAAACCTTTTTTTTTCTTTAGAAATCTGAATCTGTTAGAGGCTGTTAAATCTGTTCATGTACTGCACAATGCATCCACTGTGAATCCCACTGAATCAGATTGTAAACTATTCTCCTCTCCTCTCCCAGAAAGGTTATCGCATCGTATCTTATTGCCTTTACCTGGTCCTATTCACTCTGAACATGCAATGATTTGAATAAGCACTGAACCAGCAGCTCGCTTATCTGATCACAGACGTGTGTGTGTGCAAACGCAGCAGTATCAAGTGCATCTCTCTCTACTGCATCTGGGATCTGTTGCCCTGATAACGGACTCTGAACATAATCAGAAACAGGCTGGAAATGCAAAGTGACCAAGAAATGGAGAAGAGTATGCAATGCCTCTCTCTGAAAACCATTCACTTCACTTTCTTCCACTGATTCGTTCACGACATTCAAAAA
Organism: Oncorhynchus keta; assembly: GCF_023373465.1. Taxonomy (NCBI): domain Eukaryota; kingdom Metazoa; phylum Chordata; class Actinopteri; order Salmoniformes; family Salmonidae; genus Oncorhynchus; species Oncorhynchus keta. The sequence goes on from NC_068451.1 coordinate 4,909,239, forward strand.
CATTTTTTTTTTATGAGGCAGTATGTGCAATATGTTACACTTATAATTTAGATCAGAAACATGCAGAAGGGACTAGTTAGATGTTAAGTGAGAGATCAATATAAAATCCTTGTTAATTAAGTGTGTTCACACATAAAATGCATGTATTTGAAGGTGCAACAATGAGCCATATATATTGGCAAATGTAATTCATTGTATCTATATATTTTTTTTAATGTATTTTCTGTGATTAAGATTCTTTTCTGGCTACGGTCATGGTGAAATGAGTCCCTAATGATGAGCAGGGTTTGAGATGAACACCGGCAATGTTTGGCTTTCCTGTATCATAGGGCATAGATCAGGTTAAGGAGGCAACAGTCAGTGAGGTAGGCCTGAGTGGTAGCAACACCACCTCAGACAAATTATCCCCAGGATGGTTACACATACACACACATACACGCACACACACACACAAAATTGACCAATGCTCATTTCCCCACTCCTTGTAGTTGGCTAACCTGCTCTCTACATTAGGGTGCCGCTGTAGGGACTTATCACTTTGTAGTCTTTGTCCTTGCTGTAATTGCCCTCTCGGTACGTCGCCTCCCACCACACCCCTCAACCACCATGCACCCCCGCCACCCACCCAACGTCAGCCCCCTCATGACAGCCCGGCGCGGTGCTCTAGTGGGGGGGGGGCTCTCCTGAGACCTGCTGATCGGCCCCTGAGGTCCGCCAGCGTAGAGGAGCTTGTCCTAGTTAAAGCAGTACCAGGAGGGACACCCAGACTGAGACAGATACCACTGCCTGCCTGTGCCCAGCCTCTCTCCCGCTCTCTCTAACGACACTCACTTCTGTATCAGAGTATCAGACAGAGTCCAGGGATTGAGTCCATGAAAAAAATGTACCACATTGATAGTAGGCCCCTTGTTAAGTATTAATGTGTGTTTTTTAATGCATTTCTTTATGTTTTTGCATTTCATTATCTTGGTTGATGATGTTTTTTTTTGCTGAATTCAATTGTGTATGAAAGCATTTTGACATTTTCACGTGGGCGTGACATAAAACGGTATCATAATTATGGTGAAAATATATACAGAAATAAAATTGCACGTAAACCATTCAACTGTACACTTATACTAATTATACTGTTACATTGTACATCTATTTTACTTGAATGCAAAAACGGAACAAATATAGATATTTTAGTATTCATAAAATGAAGCAAAATAAAGCCGCTACGCACAGGCTACCTCTTTAACTTATAGAGGATGCAATACATGTGTACCTTAAGACCTACATGTATCACAGATTATGCATTTAGCACAACTCAGACTTAACATTAGAGGCTCTCTTGACGTTCTAAGAAGTCAAATGGCGCCATCTACTGTCCATTACAGACTGAAAACAACTCGTCTACAGCTTCTCTGTCCTACTGTCTCCCAAGAAAAGGATACTTGAGAACATAAAACTCTCAAAGATTGTTTTTTTTTGCATTTGTACATGCTGTCTTTTATCATCACAGTGAAAATAAATATCGGGGGCTGGTGAAAGGAGGGAGTTTGGCCACGTGAAACTTGACTTGGAACGCAACCGTATGAGACAAATAATTATTAGTGCTTCACTGTAACACCGACCTCTGTTAGTTGACTGGATAAACTGAATTAATAAATAAAATGGTTCTTTACAGAGAGCGTGACCCCGCCCCCCTGGTCGCCAACCCCGTGCTGCTGTGCTCCTGCTCTGGTAATCGATGTGTCAGCGTTTTCACGGACGGCTGCAGGGTTCAGCACGCAACCCGCTTGGTAAGGGTTAACGTGGCAGGGAAAGAGGAAGACATTATGGCAGACTCTCACTGTGGCGGGAACTCTGGTAGAATGCGCCACCTCCCTCTGACCCGTGTCTGCCTCTACCCTACGAGAAGCCAACCGGGTCCGACACTTGTGGATGTCCGAGGGGGAACGTGCGTCTCGGCCACTGTCGCTGACCAGCACCCTCACAGCCTTGACACTTCCCCATGTCCCAAATTTAGCCCTCTCGCCCCTTGTGAGGAGCCGAGGGGCAATCTGATGGCAGTTGTGATGATGGGGAGATTTTCGAGGGAGCCGTAGACAGAGCCTGTTGTAACCTCTCAGTGACCAGGGTCCTCCAACCCGCTAAACTCCCACATCACATCAGCCCTCAGGCTTAGAGGGGATACAGCCGGACAACAGGCAGGCAAGTGCACGTATAGGACTAGATTATGCCTTTATCGCAAAACATACAAAAACACACACAGACACGTAGGAAAACAATGTGTGTGAGATATTAGCGATGCGCATACGAGTGTGCACAGAGTACACACATCGCACACGCAGGCATACAAGCACAGACTATACAAATACACCCACCCACACACACACATACACGCACACACACGCACGCACACACACACGTGCGGTACAAAAACAGACATCGCACTGCTGCATCCACATCTACAAGCCTTGGAGGAGTTTTTCTGGGGGTATTTTAGGTCTCCTGTGGGACCTGGAGCGAGTGAGCTGTAGCTATAGCTCACAGAGGATCCCAGTCAAGGACATGAGCAACATCACTCACCCGCCATTACTTCCTCGTATTTAAAAGATGGAGGCTGTGGGGCTACCTGGGGGGGCCGTATATACCCATCCAGGGAGCCGAGGCTGGCAGGGAGGCCCGGTGATTTCAGGGTCCGAGGGTGTGTTGAGAGAGCTAAAGGAGAGCTGGGCGGTGGGAGAGACGGAGGGCTTTCTATGTCAGGCAGTGTTGCCAGGTTTTATGGCAGAATATTTTTGCTGTCAGAGTTGGATAAGGAATCGCCATAAGGAAAAGAGCAGGGATACGAGCCTCGAGGGCCACGCTGTCTACTGATTGTGTTTACGGTTGACTTTCAATCATTTACTGTAGGTACAGTAGAAATACAATAAATCTACAACTTTAATGAATCAATTAAGTGGGCAATGGAAGCACTGGGCTAAGATAGTTGTGTCGTCTACCAGCTCTCACAGTCTCAAGTCAGAATGAGACGTTATTCTGTTTTTCTCAAACGTCAAATATCAAAGTTGTTCCAAACGTTGAATTTCAAAGTGTTTAAGGTTAAGTTTAGCCATTTACTTTGAATTTTTAAGGTTAGGCATTAACTCTGAATGGTTAAGGTTGGGTTAAGGTTTGGGATAGGCTTAAAACAAAAATATTTAAAAAGGCAACAAAAAAAACGTTCTATTACTGGATTTGAACTTGCAACTGTCGGAATCAGTGGCAAATGCTTATCCCCATCCACCATCCTCATCCACAACCACCATCCTCATCCACAACCACCTCCACCATCCTCATCCACAACCACCTCCACCATCCCCATCCACAACCACCTCCACCATCCTCATCCACAACCACCTCCACCATCCTCATCCACAACCACCTCCACCATCCTCATCCACAACCACCTCCACCATCCTCATCCACAACCACCTCCACCATCCTCATCCACAACCACCTCCACCATCCCCATCCACAACCACCTCCACCATCCTCATCCACAACCACCTCCACCATCCTCATCCACAACCACCTCCACCATCCTCATCCACAACCACCTCCACCATCCTCATCCACAACCACCTCCACCATCCTCATCCACAACCACCTCCACCATCCCCATCCACAACTGAAACCTACAGAAGGCAACAGCGCTCACTGTTGCCCCTAGTGGCCCGGTTTCCATGTCATCTCCCGACGGCCTGAGATACAAGTCCAATCCTGACTTGTATTGCGGCTGGCCTGTCTGATTGGTTGTTTAGAGCTGGCGTGTAATATCATTTCCAATATGAATCATTATTGAATATTAACACCTTTTACAAAGAAAATGGTGGATATCGCCAAACAAAACTGAGGATCGGCTGGATTTCTTGAAGGTAAAATATGACCTAAAGCACATGTGTCAAACTCATTCCGCTGAGGGCCAAGTGTCTGCGGGTTTTCGCTCCTCCCTTGTACTTGACTGATGAATTACGGTCACTGATCAGTAAGGATCTCCCCTCACACACTCACCTAAGCAATACCAGCCGAATCCTAACTTGAGAATAGCATGCATAACTCTTGACTTTGGAGTGAAATTCATGCAAGGTCCTCAAGTCAGGACACGTAACCCACTGGGCGAAGACGTCAGTTCAACATCTAGTTTTGATTTATATTTGATGAAGTTGTCAATAACATGAATTCAATGTGAAATCAACATACATTTGATCCAAGTCATTGGATTTAGGTTAAAAAATATTTAAAAATTCTTTACATTGATGACTTGTTGCAAATCCAATCAGTTTTCCACGTTGATTCAACGTCATCACATTACATTTTTTCGTTGAAATGACGTAAAAACAACGATTCAACAAGTTTGTACCCAGTGGGAAACTATTGGATGGCTAGTCAACAACGCACCAGACCGGCTTACGATAACGACAGGCCCACCGAACGTCGGTCTCTCCTAACAGACAACAAACTGGCATTATGATTCCTGACAAGACATTCACCTTCCCCCAGCCAAATAAAAACACTGCAAGTGTACTTCCTGTGAGGGAGGATATGAGTCGATTTAGTAAAATGGGAGGTCCGTTCCGAGAGTAACAGACACGGGGCCAGAGTGTGCCCCCCCCCCCACACACACACACACACACACACGTCCCATCCACTCCTCTCTCCTGTCCGGGTAGGGCCACCACAGAGCAGGTATATCAGCTCAATTATGATGATGGCAAAGAGTGATTGCATTTTGCCTCTCACCCATTTTAATAAGTCTGGCCCGTCACAGAGGGAGGGAGAAAAGGAGGGAGAGAGGGAGAGAGAGAGAGAAAAGGAGAGAGAATGATGGAGAGAGAGAGAGAGAGGGAGAGAGAAAATGAGAGATAAAGACAGGGAGAAAGTGAGAAGGAGAGAGAGAGATAGGGAGGGGAGTAAGAGACAGGCGACGGATGGGTGGCTCATCTCTAGCCAGCTTCCAGCTGCCAGTCAACCGGATGGTATCAAACATCTCCACAGTGAATACACCATGAAATAATCTATACCTACAGGAAGTCAATTAAAAAGAGCCAGGGGAGATTAAGAGCAGCATGACAAGCGTACCACTGGGCCACGGGTTCGCCTGGTGGCACCACGTTGTGTGTGTGTATACATGTGTGTGTGCGCATGGTGGGGGGACCAACCTCTCTCCAGCATCGCTGAACCCCCTTTTAAAAGCCCCCTCATGCATATTTAAAAGGCCCTGAGCAGCCGGCAGCATCGACACAAGTTTGCAAACCATGTGCCTGTTTGTACTGAGAGGGGGGCTCACTCCGGATATCAATTAACTCAAACGCTGTCACTCTGATTGCCCGCTCAATGGAGGGACATCCCATTCCCCTCTACACTTCAACTCAGCTTTGTGTCAACCCACACAGCGCCAACCATCTCTCACACTTCCGCTCATCCTCCCCTCCTCTCTCTCTCCTTCTGCCCTCCCTCCTACCGACTCTCACTCCCTCTATCTTTATCAACCCATATCCTTCTTGCCCTCTTTCCCTTCACTCCTACCGCCCTCTCTCTCTCTCTCTCTCTCTCTCTCTCTCTCTCTCTTTCACTCCCACTCCAACTCTCTCCGTCTCTCAAGCAGCGATAACTGAATGCACAAATTACTCTCCCCTCCACCTTTAACTCCCACTAAATCTTTCCCCTTTTCCACTTTGCTGAGCCGGGATATTTTATTCCTCCATCAAATATGCATCCCATTAATTAAGTTAAATTACTCCTGACTGCCAAATATCCGCTGCCCCAATGGGTGTCAACACAGAAATGCATGAACGTGAACCTGCAATGACACGGCCGCACACTTAAACATGAGTTACAGCCTTCCTCCGCTTCCATCCGCGGGCATATTACCAGACACTTCAGGAGTGTTGGAATTAAGCACTGTTCTCTCCTTCCTCTCCCGGCTTTTAATAAGTGCACAGTGGATGGCACACACACGTTTGACAAAGAGAGGGACTGATATTTTAATTATACACTTTTTTCTCTCTGTTCTCTCCCTCCTCTTCATCTTTTAATTGCTGTGGTTAATCACTCATTAACTCCCCCCCTATTGGTGAGCAACTCCTAAATCTACCTATGACAGGATTAGCTCGATGGAATCAATCGCTTGGATTTTATCTCTCGAAAAAGGGATTTCTTCTCTTTAAACTAGGGAGATTTGTTTCTGAGCCACAGCAGAGATTGTTGTTCTTCCTATGCATTAACTGCATATAAATCTTTGATAGTCGCAATTCAACACGGATTTCGTTCAACTTACAGACATCCCAACACACAAAGAGAGCAATGCAATACTTTCTCTCCCTCTCCTCATCTTCCTCCATTTCTCTCGCTCTCCACCCTCTTCATCTTCCTTCCTCTCGCTCTCTTTTCTCACCATTCTCACCCCAGACATCCCTATAGGAGCTGTTTTGTTGACATCAGGTCCACTTGTTTCGTCTGGTGAGACGGAGGTCCCTGTGTGTCGTGATTGGGAGTGACGTGTGCCAGACAGGCACCAAGCGGGGGGGGATAAACATACTCACAAGGGCATTGAGCCTTTGGAAACTAGCCAAGCTCTCCCTTTCACTCAGCGCGAAGGCCAGAGGAGAATGCCGATATTTAAAGGATATCTTGAACAGACTTTTCCAAAATGTCTAAGTGAACCAATAAAGCATGCCATTTCAGGGTGGAGAATTTTGCGCTTAACCACACAACAAGGCTGCAATCAGACAACCCCCTTCCATAAATCTCTATCATAATCATAACCCATTACAGCTTTCTACGCAAGTTTTCGTTGCACAACAGGGTACGGTGTAGCAAAGCCAATTGACTCCAACAGACCCATCCATACTCAGCCGGTGACAATGCAGCCTCTTTTGCTGATGTGATGAGCGAACCAGCCCTCCTGAGTGTATGTGCTGAGTTAGCTGCTTTAGCTAAAACACTGATCCTGCCGTTTATGGCGTCCGGCTTTGTTTGATTGTTTTCGTTTGATTAAAAGGGGAATGTTTTGATTATAAAGCCCCTCAGCCCCCATTTCGAAGCCACTAAAGAGCCTGACCGTTAACTGTCTGAGGATCTTATTAAGAGGTAGGCCTTAAAGGGTGGATGAGTTCAGAAAGAGAGCGTACGTATGCTAGATACAAAAGAGATGCTCAGTTGGGCCCATTCAGCCAATACAAAAACATACTCACAAATATGAGACCGACACAACACTTTCCCCCTAAAGTTGTCACAAAGATGTCATTTGTAATCTGGTATTGGAAAAGAGGTTTGGGGTCGCATTACTAAGAGTAACATTGCTTTGTTCTGATTAACAGGTCGAGGACGGTCCCAGCTCATTAAATTATGATGGCTCTGATTGAATATCTCCTCAATAGCTGCATGCCTTATACCAGCATATAGGTCAGTGGAATATACTGTTAAATCTAACGCAAACTGACTGTGAAATATGTGCAAACTGTGTTACATATTGCATACGACTATTATAGATACTGTGTGTGTGTGTGTGTGTGTGTGTGTGTGTGTGTGTGTGTGTGTGTGTGTGTGTGTGTGTGTGTGTGTGTGTGTGTGTGTGTGTGTGTGTGTGTGTGTGTGTGTGTGTGTGTGTGTGTGTGTGTTTCTTCTGCGAAAACATTAATTTTACCAACATGAGCCCAAGGCTACTAAACACATCCAATCTATTATGGGGGTGCTTTATCGTGTTATGGCGGGCTAACGGGCTGTAAACCTGTCCCGGTCATAAAGAGCGATCGCGGCGCACACAAGAAGTCAGAAACATAACCCTGAGCTCTCCAAGCAGACGCACCCCTCCTCGTTACCATCCAAACAGCTCTGTCACATACTTAACCTTTTCAGACCAGCCTTTCTGCATTCTTTTCCAAATGACCTTTCGCGTTACTTATTTCATTTTCCGATAATGCCGCACTAAATAAAGGTAAGCGAATCAAAGCCAAATGTGTTTGTTTTGGTCGATAAGGATCGCGCACGCTAACTGACGTGATAGTGAAGATGGGTAACAAAACAGTAAACATTGATACTTCTTTTAATGTGGATAAAGGCCATGTGTGTTTCTGATGTGGGGGGGGGGGGGGATTAGTTGTTTTTCATATACACAGGACAACATGACCTAAAAAGCACACAAAAAAATCCAGAGTTGAGTAGAGGCGAGGAAAAATGTCTATTCAATCACGATACAAGCTAATTTAGAACTTTTTCTAACGGTTGCAAATGAATTATGCAAACATAACGCGGCTTGTGGTGTCTGGCTTGTTGGGAGTAAATATTCAATGTTTACATCTGTTATGTGATAATGAATTCAGTATTTTTGCATACCATTTCGCTCCGCTTGCACATGGATGGGTGATCCTTTTCGTTCACACGAACCTATATCATTTACTAAGGCAATGAGCTTTCAAATGTCATCTCCTCACATAAGAACAGAGCTACAGCCTGGGTGTTGTACTTTCAGACACAATCCAAAGCCTAAACAGTGAGAAAGAGAGAGCGCTTCACACCAGAGTGGAAATCCGACGAAGTCGCTAATGCACATGATGATTAAGTGTAACTCAAATACCGACTGTGTTGTTCACCGACCTGACAGGCCGTAATTTCCTGTATTATATTCGCCGGTTTTAATTGCACGCCACCAACACCCCTCTGACACGTTATGAAGCGATGATGTACAATTATTTCGGGGGCGGCGGAAAGATCGGGGGAGTGACGTTGTAATCGCTCTCAGAGGGATCCCTTTCTTCGTCTGCAACGACCATTAACGTTAAAATGGGGGAGAGAAAAAGAAAACACAGAAAAATAGTCAGAGTTAAAAAAACAGATTCTGTTTGAGGATTAAAGAGTATCACGTCAGGGAGGAAGAGGAGTGGGAGTGGTGGTGGAGAACACACAATGGAGGGGCTGAGTTAAGTGACGGCTTTCTCTGGATAAGCAGAGCACTAAGATGCTCCTCTCCTGTCAAAGCCCTGGCCTCACACACACACACACACACACACACACACACACACACACACACACACACACACACACACGCGTGCACACACACACACGCGTGCACACACACACACGCGTGCACACACACACACACGCGTGCACACACACACACGCATGCACACACACACACACGCATGCATGCAAACACACTGGTACAGGCCTGGGCATTAAGGCATACTACAGAGGATGAGCCGGGGGAAGGGAGGGGAGGGCGGAACTGAACTGATGGGGCTATTCTGGGACCAGCAGAAGACACACTCACAGACGGGGAGACACAAAAGCCTGACACGAGCCAACCCTATCCTGTTCCATTCAAATCACATGACACCAACATGAAATTATGACTAAATATACTCACTCCGGACTCGGCTACTAAGTCAACGGAGGGGGGGACTCTCAGATACCGGAAAGAGGGACAACTTTTCTGGGAGATGGAGAGAGAAACTGTTAAAGTTTAAACTAGAGCTAGTAGACAGACGGGTAGTTCCAACTATAGTGGCCGTCTGGCCGATATGATAGAACCAGGTCCAATGGGAGGACCATCCAGGATGCTGTTAATACTTCCAATGCCTTGGCCCCCAGATATTAAACCAATGCTTCACAGCGTTTAGACTCCTGATGCATAATTTAACACCTACAAACAGCACTGGCCGTCCACGGCATCTTTGGGGAGGTTGAGGCGAGAGCATTGGGGACATGGGGGGAGTGGTGAGCGTAAAGGATGCTGAAATGCTGAATCCAGGGCCTTTTGGGAGGAGAGAACATGATGGAGGAGAGGAAGGGAGTGCTCATTAAATGGCCCACTGTGGACCGACACACACCACACACAGAGAAAAGACAAGAAACAGCCTTGTGTGTAAAATTCTTTTTTTTCCAATTAAATACAGTATGAGGTATCTTGCCGTACTGTATGTGCTAGGGGGGGCAATTTGTGTTTTTCTGCTGTTTTTGCAGGTTGTTTTTATGGCCAGTTTAGGACTACATCAATCAGTTAGGGGATGTCATTGCTGCAAGATTCAGTATTTTAATTCTTAAAAGTCTAAGCCGTTTGGGGGTGTTCTGAGCTGACATATGGAATTGTTATAAGATGGTCATACCATGGAGCAATTAGCTATTTGATTTTGTATGTTAGGACCCCTTTAGTTATCAAAAAAATAGATGTCATTTTTTTGGTTGAAAATATTTTATTTGGTCTTTACTACTTATAGCCCATAGAAATGCATTATAGGCCATAGAAATACATAACACATTCATAAATGGCTAAAAAAGACAGTTAAAAAATACATCAGGGGCCTCCTGAGTGGCGCAGCGGTCTAAGGCACTGCGTCGGAGTGCTTGAGGCATCACTACAGACCCGGGTTCGATCTCGGCTGTGTCAGAACCTGCCGTGACCGGGAGACCCATAAAACGGTGCACAATTGGCCCAGGATCGTCCGCATTAGGGCAGGGTTTGGCCAGCCAGGATGTCCTTGTCCCATCGCGCTCTAGCGACTCCTTGTGGCGGGCCGGGCGCATGCACGCTGACTTTGGTCACCAGTTGTACGGTGTTTCCTCCGACACTTTGGTGCGGCTGGCTCCCGGGTTAAGCAAGCGCTGTGTCAAGAAGCATTTGCCTCTCCCGAGTCCCTACGAGAGTTGCAGCGATGGGACAAGACTAACTACCAATTGGATATCACGAAATTTGGGAGAAAAGGGAAAAAAATATATATACAATTAAGAAAAATATAACCCCAAAAAATGTACTTGCTGTAAAAAGCAGAGGATATCAGCTAAGAGACGTGTCTCTGAAAGACAAGAAAGACACAACAAAAGAAAAAGGACCAGAAACGGAAAAGCGAGTAACTGTTAGCTAAAAAAAGGGAGAGAGAGAGAGAGAGAGGGTGTAAAGGCATGGTGTACACACAACACAGCCTACCTATACGGAACAGCCTTCTCACGTTTGATTGGCAGCTGGGTCAGAGGTGCCTATCTGTCCTGGCCTTGATTTGCATTTGTTAATTAAATGCCACAACAATATGATCTTTAACTATCAACAACTTCCCAGAGTCCTCAGCGGAGACGAGCAGCCCTCCGAGGCTCTCGGCTCAGCTAAAGTGAGGTGGACAGCAGAGGTGCACCGCATCGCAGCCACGGAGCTCACCGGTGGGAGCGCCAATCGATTGGCGCAGGGAGAAAGACCACGCGCGTGTTTGGATCGAGTTAAACAACGCTGCTGCTCCTCAACATTCTAACGAGAGCAGGATGAGCTCGCTCTGTGATAGCAATGGGAAGTGAATGAACAGACTACTGGTAAACGTTACATTGGCTTGTCTCACAAAGCAGGGAAGTCATGTAGAACCATAGAAATAGAACTACTGATGAATGTTCCAGTCAAATTGCCATGGTCTGAGGGGCTTGGTACATTCCAGTAATTGTATCTCTGTGTGTAAAAACCACCACATTTTGCTAAACGTATGAATTTAAATTTTGTAGTTCCAGAAACTTCAGAAACTTAAATTAACACTTCAGCTATTGTAATCAAGCTGATAAATCGTAATAATGAGAAACGATTTCATTAGATAAAGAGGGTTTTGTTTCGCAAAATATCACCTCACCCAGTGTGTGCAACAGAATGCCTAATGGCCAGCCTACATTGTAATCTCACTTTCTAGGTCAGCCCAAACCGAAAAAGGGAAATTGCATTAACTGAGACACGAACAACCATTAGCAACAGCTCTGCATTCAGATTAGACACATATATGTGGGCCTATATTATCTAATCTGGATACTTTAGGAAGAGAGAGTATGTCTACTTTGGCCCTAATGAGGGTGTTTCTGGTCTGTTCTTTGTTTGCTGCTCTTTAGTCAAGAGGAAAGTTGCCCCGGTGATCAGTCAGTAGTGAGCGTGCTACACACACACACACACACACACACACACACACACACACACACACACACACACACACACACACACACACACACACACACACACACACACACACACACACACACACACACACGCGGCCGATTTGTCACCAGTGTCTGGCTCAGGCGGGAGATAGCTCCTCCATCCGCATGATTTGTGAAACCAGAAGCTGTATTTAGTAGACTCTTTTAAAGGAAGTCAGGCACATTGGAGAACTGTGTTCGTTCGGTCTGTCTGTCTGTCTGTCTGTCTGTCTGTCTGTCTGTCTGTCTGTCTGTCTCTGTCTGTCTGTGTGTCTGTCTGTGTGTCTCACACACAGCTAAAGCCTTTTCCCCAAGTGTTATAAATGTGTTAGGGTTTTGACCAAGTGAATATGTGCACACACACACACACATTTGGGCACTTTTGTGTGTGTGTGTGTGTGTGTGTGTGTGTGTGTGTGTGTGTGTGTGTGTGTGTGTGTGTGTGTGTGTGTGTGTGTGTGTGTGTGTGTGTGTGTGTGTGTGTGTGTGTGTGTGTGTGTGTGTGTGCAGGGCTTGTGAAACAGAAGTCTTTTTCCTCATTAGAGGTAGCTATGCTTAACAACAATCTGTTTTCCCTTCTGTAAAACGTTTGTGAACGGCGGCGACTAAAACACACGTTCATTCCACTCGACTGTGGCAAAAGGAAAAGGGAGCAGCTGAACTAAACGCGTTCATTCCACTCGACTGTGGCAAAAGGAAAAGGGAGCAGCTGAACTAAACGCGTTCATTCCACTCGACTGTGGCAGAAGGAAAACGGAGCAGCTGAACTAAACGCGTTCATTCCACTCGACTGTGGCAGAAGGAAAACGGAGCAGCCGAACTAAACGGAAGACATTTAAACAGTTTACACGGAAGCATTGAGGGAGACTAAATAACTACACGCCCTCATCTATGTATCACAGAGGCGCAGAGAGCGTGGTACAAGCTGAAGATCCTGCTATCTAGCACATTTCCAAATGACACAGAAACAGTCCTACATGTCCATGTGAACACAGTAGGATGGTAGGAAGATCAAACATGGGAATGAAACCAACTGAACGGAGCTTGGCCTAAATGCAGTACGAAAGAGACGCGGAAGCATTTTACTTTGAGTTTATAGGCCCTGCGCTGTCGCGCTATAAATGTTGACTATGGTGAGACGTGACAGATTGTATTGAAACATCACAATAAGAGAAAAAAGAATGGTTTGCAGAGCAAGAGGATCTTTTTCTTGTGATCCAACCTAAATGGCAAAAAATGACTTAAAAACCCAATAAGACAGTAGCAACGTAAAAGTGAAACAAATGTTTCGTCTTAAGTTCAGATAGTACCTTGCGGTTGGTTTCCTTCCGTTTCTGACCTTTTTTCTTCCGTTTGGAACTTAATGAACCCAACCCAGGCATCCCCAGTTGAAAAGGTAGTGACTAGTCACGGACTGTGCTACTCACCCACAGATGTGGCACTTGTACTCTCTCATGCCCAGATGTCTCTTCACGTGGTTCCTGGCGTCACCCAGCTGGGCGGTGGCAAAGTTGCAGATTTTGCACTTGAATGGCTTCGATCCTGCAGAACAATAAGTGAAGTCAATTGATCCTACTGGGGGGGGGGGAAAACACACACATGACTATAAACAGTATAATAAAAATAAAGTAGTGGTTGTAGATGTAGGGGTGAAGGTAGAGTAGAGCCATAAGGCCGGGGGCGACATGGAGGCACATTCTTTAATAACATTCAAACGGAAAGATCTTTGCACAATTGCAGAGATGGTGAGACTGAACGATGACGTGGTGAATTCTTGTTGTTAGTCAGGTTGTTGAAATTTGGAACATTCTTCACTGCTACTGTGCTATTTTACTGCCCAAGATTGACTGTAAAACAACCAGACACCCTGAGCCCAGGACATACATCAAAATGATGAAATAAGCTAGTTGAGAGAATGCCAAGAGGGTGCAAAGCTGTTATGAAGGCAACGGGTGGCCACTTTGAAGAATGTAAAATATAAAATATTTTTTGGGGTTACTACATGTATGACTCCATGTGTGTTATTTCATAGTTTTCTACATTATTCTACATTGTAGAAAATAGTCCAAATAAAGAAAAACCCTTGAATGAGTAGGTGTGTCCAAACCTTTGACTGGTACTGTATAAAAAACCACAAGCTCCTACAGTGAGTACATGGCTTTTCTCTCCTTCAATCTCCTCCTCACCATCTTTCCCTGTCGTTCTCTCCATCTCTCTCTTCCCTACTCTTCCTTCTTTTGCTTCTGGATGCGTAAATTGGGATACCAAAGGTCAGGCAGAACACGTAAATCCATTTTGTGTGCACTCACTACCACGTTCCATCATTAAAAGCGCTAATCACTCTGCCTGGCTTTGCAGGGAGGTATCCTTCTAATTATTCTCGTTAATAAAATGGGGAGGGTGGGGTGGCAGTGGCGTTTGAGAGAGTGGCACAGTCTCTGCCCGCCATTTGTCATTTAAGAGCAGCAGAGCGAGTGAGGGGGCTGCTATGGATCGTCAGCGCCCATGATGGCCACACCACCCCCTAGGCTAATAGAACACACTGACTGGGGAAGGCCTGTTCAATCAAACAAGCGCTGCAGCATGCCGCGGAATAGTACTGTAGCATTGTAAATATGCCCCAAAATAATAGTCCAATGCTGTTTCAGTTAGACTAGTTATAACATTTAAGCATAAGTCAACTCATGAACGCACCAACAGTGCTATTTTTCCTAAATGAATTGAACCCCAGCCTTTATTTCTTTATGTAGAATATACACAAGATGTGTATGCAACTACAAGTAAGGGCCATTCATGTCGATGGTGCCGCATAGACTAGGGCCAGGTCCCATGCAGACAGACTAGGGCCAGGTCCCATGCAGACAGACTAGGGCCATGTCCCATGCAGACAGACTAGGGCCAGGTCCCATGCAGACAGACTAGGGCCATGTCCCATGCAGACAGACTAGGGCCAGGTCCCATGCAGACAGACTAGGGCCATGTCCCATGCAGACAGACTAGGGCCATGTCCCATGCAGACAGACTATGGGCCATGTCCCATGCAGACAGACTATGGGCCATGTCCCATGCAGACAGACTAGGGCCAGGTCCCATGCAGACAGACTAGGGCCAGGTCCCATGAAGACAGACTAGGGCCAGGTCCCATGCAGACAGACTAGGGCCAGGTCCCATGCAGACAGACTAGGGCCAGGTCCCATGCAGACAGACTAGGGGCCAGGTCCCATGCAGACAGACTAGGGCCAGGTCCCATGCCCAGAGACAGACCAGGTCCCATAGGGGCCAGGTCCCATGCAGATAGACTAGGGCCAGGTCCCATGCAGACAGACTAGGGCCAGGTCCCATGCAGACAGACTAGGGCCAGGTCCCATGCAGACAGACTAGACCAGACTAGACTAGGCCAGGTCCCATGCAGACAGACTAGGGCCAGGTCCCATGCAGACAGACTAGGGCCAGGTCCCATGCAGACAGACTAGGGCCAGGACCCATGCAGACAGACTAGGGGCCAGGTCCCATGCAGACAGACTAGGGGCCAGGTCCCATGCAGACAGACTAGGGGCCAGGTCCCATGCAGACAGACTAGGGCCAGGTCCCATGAAGACAGAGATGCTAGGGCCAGGTCCCATGCAGACAGACAGAGGTCCCATGCAGACAGACTAGGGCCAGGTCCCATGCAGACATGGGCCAGACAGACAGACTAGGGCCAGGTCCCATGCAGACAGACTAGGGCCAGGTCCCATGCAGACAGACTAGGGCCAGGTCCCATGCAGACAGACTAGGGCCAGGTCCCATGCAGACAGACTAGGGCCAGGTCCCATGCAGACAGACTAGGGCCAGGTCCCATGCAGACAGACTAGGGCCAGGTCCCATGCAGACAGACTAGGGCCAGGTCCCATGCAGACAGACTAGGGGCCAGGTCCCATGCAGACAGACAGGGGCCAGGTCCCATGCAGACAGACTAGGGCCAGGTCCCATGCAGACAGACTAGGGCCAGGTCCCATGCAGACAGACTAGGGCCAGGTCCCATGCAGACAGACTAGGGCCAGGTCCCATGCAGACAGACTAGGGCCAGGTCCCATGCAGACAGACTAGGGCCATGTCCCATGCAGACAGACTATGGGCCAGGTCCCATGTCCCATCCCATGCAGACTAGACCCATGCAGACAGACTAGGGCCAGGTCCCATGCAGACAGACTAGACTAGGGCCAGGTCCCATGCAGACAGACTAGGGCCAGGTCCCATGCATCAGACAGACTAGGGGCCAGGTCCCACAGACTAGGGCCAGGTCCCATGCAGACAGACTAGGGCCAGGTCCCATGAAGACAGACTAGGGCCAGGTCCCATGCAGACAGACTAGGGCCAGGTCCCATGCAGACAGACTAGGGCCAGGTCCCATGCAGACAGACTAGGGCCAGGTCCCATGCAGACAGACTAGGGCCAGGTCCCATACAGACAGTCTAAAGCAGCAGTTCTCCAGTATGACACACTAATCTGACTGGAAACCTTCTATAATATACCCGCTATGCAATCCGCTCTCCCAGTGAATATCCCAAGACTCATTGCAATATTTATTTCAGGAGCAGCCACTGATTTGATTAAGCACTTTGTGTAGATGACTAATTTGTTCATACACGGTTCACTTGCCGCGAGCTGGAAGTACGACGCGTTGAATTCTATGCTGGTAACGAAGATGGAAAGGCACACGCGTGCTAACAAGGCCTGCAAACAGGCGAGGGAGGGGCGTTAACACATGGGCGCCGGTGAATCGGGCCTCTTCCCTTAGCATCGATACACACCCCTATGATGCGCTCCCCAAAACAAGCACACGCCCAAGCCGATGTGAAGCGAGTGACAGGCGCAGAGGTAGAGGATCTGGCCAGTATGAGACATGGCAGGAGGAGATGTGTTAATACTGTTAATACTCCACCACTCCACTTAAACAGCCTCCATGAAACTGGCCATCAATGCAGTGTCATGTTAAATTAACATTGCCAACCACATACGGGCAATGTGGCTCCCTCACATTCCAGATGAGATGGGTAATGACCTGCAATTCTCTCTCTTTCTCTCTTTCTCTCTCTCTCTCTCTCTCTCTCTCTCTCTCTCTCTCTCTCTCTCTCTCTCTCTCTCTCTCTCTCTCTCTCTCTCTCTCTCTCTCTCTCTCTCTCTCTCTCTCTCTCTCTCTCTCTCCTCTCCTCTCCTCTCCTCTCCTCTCCTCAAAGCCTTACTTGTTAGCCTCATTTTCAGAATGTTCAAGGGATACTTCAGGATTTTGGCAATGCTAGTTAGCATTAGCTTGCAAAAACTACCTCTAACTTCCTTCACACTGGACACAGAGACATAAACATGGTATCCACGAGTTCATCTGACTCTGGGGGTGTAGATAAAGGACATCGTTGGCAAAATCCCAGCAAAATGGCAAACCCGTTTTAAAACATATTTAAAGGGACCGATTTGTTTTCCAGTGTTGAATTTTCTAATCAAATATTGTGGGAACATAATATCCATGTCTGTCTACCACCCCAGGATAACGTTTTTTATCAAGAGAGGCCTGATCAGACATCGTACAACCAGACCAACACATACAAACCAAGCTCCTGTAACTAGTTTTGTTTACACCTTCAGATACTCAGTGCGTGTGTGTGTGTGTGTGCGTGCGTGCGTGCGTGCGTGCGTGCGTGTGTGTGTGTGCATATTTGGCAAGCGTGTGTGGTGATTATGTGTGTGTGCCCATTACTTCAAGCCACCCCAGGCCTCAGAAGGTCAGACAGCTCTATCAATTGAAAAAGTGACCAATTTAGCTCAAAATGCAAATCCAGTTGCATCCTCATTGGCAAAATGTAAGTGGGTTTTTTTTTCAGGGGACAAATTGACAAAAATGCGTGCAGCCTCCCACCATCTCCTGATTTCACTGATTAATCAAGTAAATAAAAATCTTGGTTTAATTAAAACCATCTGGACGTGCTCCCAGTCCAAACACTGGCGGACCCCACAGTCCCGTTCCACAGCACTGGAAGAAGTGTACACGATAAATGACCACATACAAAGAGAGAATAACTCAACGTAATGAGGGAACTTAGCAATAATAATAACTAGCAAACGGTGTCAAAATGCTAAGAAATAGGTGCATTCTACAAATAGGCAAAGAAAATTAGCAAAATAAAGGAGACAATTCAATCGAAAAAGCCACCTTAAAAAAAATAACGACAATACTCAAATCTAGACCTCCAAATGTGCCCTTGACTTTCATAAACACATCTTCTTAAAGTGTCACTGTTTTCATTTGCTTAAGTAACGCTTTTCCCTCAGCTGGAACCAGAGTAATGGCGTTGTTTACACGGCAATATGAAACACTGTAGTAGGCTCATAAACGGATATTACAAATTCAACAAAACATCACACAAAGGATAAATCAAAATGTTGATCATTTGGCCTCGTAATCTCTCTCTCTCATCGATGTCGCCGGTCCATTCAGACTACACGACTGTACAGCAAACAGAATTTCAATTTCAGTCTTACTGTACCGTATGTGTGAGTCTCCCCGTGTCACGTAACCACAAAGTGTGGTTTTGTTGAGCCACAGAGGCATGAGGAGTAATGCCAAAGTAAAGACAATTAGTTGCTCTGTTTGTTTTGTTTTGTTTTTCTGAATTAAATCAATCGTAGGACGTACCTCAGCCAAACAGACCATAATGCCAACCTGAACCGGTTTGCAATGGTGAAACTATGGCGTACCTCAGCCAAACAGACCATAATGCCAACCTGAACCGGTTTGCAATGGTGAAACTATGGCGTACCTCAGCCAAACAGACCATAATGCCAACCTGAACCGGTTTGCAATGGTGAAACGATGGGTTTGCCAAACAGACCATAATGCCAACCTGAACCGGTTTGCAATGGTGAAACTATGGCGTACCTCAGCCAAACAGACCATAATGCCAACCTGAACCGGTTTGCAATGGTGAAACGATGGCGTACCTCAGCCAAACAGACCATAATGCCAACCTGAACCGGTTTGCAATGGTGAAACGATGGCGTACCTCAGCCAAACAGACCATAATGCCAACCTGAACCGGTTTGCAATGGTGAAACTATGGCGTACCTCAGCCAAACAGACCATAATGCCAACCTGAACCGGTTTGCAATGGTGAAACGATGGCGTACCTCAGCCAAACAGACCATAATGCCAACCTGAACCGGTTTGCAATGGTGAAACGATGGCGTACCTCAGCCAAACAGACCATAATGCCAACCTGAACCGGTTTGCAATGGTGAAACGATGGCGTACCTCAGCCAAACAGACCATAATGCCAACCGGAACCGGTTTGCAATGGTGCCAAACAGACCATAATGCCAACCGGAACCGGTTTGCAATGGTGAAACGATGGCGTACCTCAGCCAAACAGACCATAATGCCAACCTGAACCGGTTTGCAATGGTGAAACGATGGCGTACCTCAGCCAAACAGACCATAATGCCAACCGGAACCGGTTTGCAATGGTGAAACGATGGCGACTCTGCCCCCCATATTAGACGTTGAGAGGTCACCACAAAGAGAAGTAGGCCTAATCATGTCGTCTCAGTGATGGGTAAGGGCACACACTTAGAGAAAGCAGCAGCAGCCTGAGTATCTGAGCATTCTGACCCACATGACCAGACTACCATAGTGCATCGTGGCAGCACTCCTCCCCCCCACCCCGTCAACTCTCCGAGACGGTCCACACATCTAAACCCTCCTCGGCCATTAGTCAGTCACTCCACACACACAGAGAGAGACACAGACACACACACAACCTCAGACACACACACACACAGAGACACATAATACACCCAGAACGAGCATAGAGCTCTGCCTGTACTCCAATTAAACTCCCATTAAAGTTTGGGCTGAAAGGGGGACGTACCGGAGGAAGCAGAGAAGGGCATTTATTGATGGCGCCCTCACTTCTCATTCCTACATTAAGCTGATTTTAAAAGCAATTAATACACATGGTCAAGGAAGAGTAATGGAGCGCCCTCTATTCTTAACCCGCCAGACATTCCCCAGTCATAGACCTGACCAGCCGAACCCTGATTTGCATTATAAATGACAAGATAAATCTTAATGGATTGAGGATAATCAGCTCACCATGTAGGTTGACACACACACACACACACACACACACACACACACACACACACACACACACACACACACACACACACACACACACACACACACACACACACACACACACACACACACACACACACACACACACACACACACACACACACACACACACAAAGGGAAATGAAGGGCTTTGAATACGCCTGCATTGATTATTTTACATTATTAGCCCACCTCTCTTTGGGTCTCCAATGCTTTTAGCCAAAGCTTTAACACATTTACAGAGACTTATTGACTATAATTACAAACGAGTCTTGGTAATGGACACATCAATTATGAGTCGCACATGTCTTTGACCAGGCGGTGCACAGGGAATCCCAATCCGCGGTCCATTAGCATCTCCGGCAGCTCAGTCTTTGCCTTCTCCTTTCCTCCAATGCATGGCTTAAGCTCACACCACTGCGTGAACCATGCCTCTCCTCTGATACCCGGCCTGGCCCTGATACCGCTATATAGGCTCGACTACAGTATCTCAAAACCTGATGTCCAACACATGTAATGATTGACAACGCCCGGCCAATTCTAAGTGGTGTATACACTGTATAATAACACCTATAAATATTAGTGATGCAGCTATCAATTACTTTCAAATAACCGTTAAACCTTAAACCTTTTTTTTTTTAAAGTATGTATCACAAAAAAAAACTACAGCAGTGAAGGTTTTCAAATAAATGTTTTGGGAGACAACGTACCTGTGTGTGTGCGGATGTGAGCCAGGAAGGCCATGGAGTTGCTGCTCTTGCACACCTTGCCGCAGTGCTTGCACACGCTGCCCTGGTTCTCCTCGCGCTCGCGGTTGATCTGCTCCGTGTCCTCCAGGACGTACTTGTTGACCTCGCGCAACAGCTCCTCGTGCTTCTCCTTGATGTGCACGAAGAGCTCCTGCTCCGTCTCGAACGGGTCCGTGCACTTCACGCACTTGAAAGTGGCGCCGCCCTCCGGAAGCTCCTCGATGCTGGCCTGCTCGTTGCGCAGGTGGGCGGCGCTGGTCAGGTGCTGGTGCAGGTTGCTCTCCGTGTAGAAGGACTTGCCGCACAGCATGCAGTGGAAGTGCTTCTCCTTGGACGGGTGCTTCATGGAGATGTGCACATTGAGGCCGCTCATGCCGTCCGCCACGAAGCCACAGTCCTCGCAGCGGATGCGGGGGTTGGGAGTTAACCCCTTGGACAGACCTGAAGACCCTACAGGTTTGGTTCTTTTGATCTTCTGAAAACTGCCCGCCCCGGCCAGGCCACTTACAGCCAGGCCAGAGTGGCCCTCAACAGAGTGAGCCATGCGTTCTTCATGCAAAGCCAGCTCGGCTTCAGTCAAGGACTTGAGAGGTATGATGCAAGCGTCGAATGGCAGCGCCCTGGTGAGCTGTTTCTCTGGGGAAGAGATGTCAGGTTTCTCATCAGCCATCTCAACGTCGTCGTCTGAACAGAATAGCTCTGGTTCCGCCTCGGGTTCGGCCCCTTCCTTCTGGCCTTCCTCAGGCGGTGTTATGGTGATTTCTGCTGGTGCTTCCTGAGGCTCCATCGTACCTGGAGCTTCGTTGCTGGTTTGTTCCGAGCCACCACCGGACGCCTCACCAGCCACCTGGATCTCTGTGTTTTCCTCAACAACAGTGCCACTAACTTCCACTATTGTGGCTGCATGCTCATTGCTCCAAACGTCAGAAGTCTGTGTGGGGTTAGTGGTAATATGCTCTGTGTCTGTGGGCTGGTCTGTAGCTGTGTCTGTGGGCTGGTCTGTGGGCTGGTCTGTAGCTGTGTCTGTAGGCGGGTCTGTAGCTGTGCCTGTGGGCTGGTCTGTAGCTGTGTCTGTGGGCTGGTCTGTAGCTGTGGGCTGGTCTGTAGCTGTGTCTGTGGGTTGGTCTGTAGCTGTGTCTGTGGGTTGCTCTGTATCGGTGATAGGGGGCTGGTCTGTGTCTGTGTTGTTGGGCTGCTCTGTCTCTGTGGGTTGGTCTGTATCTGTGTATGTGGGTTGTTCTGTATCGGTGATAGGAGGCTGGTCTGTGTCTGTGTTGTTGGGCTGCTCTGTCTCTGTGGGTTGGTCTGTATCTGTGGGTTGGTCTGTGTCTATAATGTTAGGCTGGTCTGTAGTTGTGCCTGTGGGCTGGTCTATGTCTGTGTCAGGGGGCACTGAGGGGGAGGGATCCTCAGAGTGAGCATTGTTGTCAGCATCAGGGTCAGCTCTGTTCCCCAGCTCCATGGCCTCCTCCTCCGGCTGTGCCAGGTCTTCCACCACAAAGCTCTCCAGGTTCTCTAGGTAGACCTCACTCTTCTGCTTATGCTTGTCCGTGGCGGCGTGGCGAGACATCTCTCGACGCGTGACCGCGTAGTAGCTGCACGCCAGGCACACAAACTCAAAGTCCCGGGTGTGTCTCCTCTTCACGTGGAGGTCGAGGGAGGGAATCGAATGAGCTACGAAGCTGCAATGGCTGCAGGAGTTGACCAAGTCGTACTTGCTCTTTTTCGGGCTGTTCACTTGTGCTTTGACGCCGTCTTGTGACAGCTCCTCTGTTTTGTCCGTGGCCCCCTCCTCTCCTTTGGACCCTGCTCTGACTGGACTATTCTGATGTATACCCTCACCCTCGCTGGCCTGAGAGCCTGACTCTTTACTCACGACCTGCACTGATGTATCCAGGTCCACTTGGCCATCGCGGCTAGCATCCTCCACGCGTTTAAGGTGCTTCTTTGTGACACAGTGTCGGTCCATGTCGCCTTTCGTCACACAGTTGTAAGAACAAAGCCTGCAGGTGAAGCTGTACTGCCGGCTGTGCTTACGACGAATATGCACGTTTAGATTGGTACTATTGGAGGCGAGAAGGCCACAGTATTCACATGTAGTTGCAGCGGGCCCCTTTGGCCTGCCTCTCCTCCTCTTGGGGGGGCTTTTCTCGTCCATGTGCTCTTCCATGTTCTCCAACACGACTTTCGCAGCCTCAACAGCTTCCTCATTAACATCAGGGTGCAGCTCTCCATCGTGTCCGGTGACCCCTACTGCCACGTCATCTGTCAGCATGTCGTCACCGATCGAATCTCTGCTCACCTTCTCAACGCACTCCTCAAAGGAGGACCCTGTGTTTTTCTCCTCAGCCACACGCTGGTGGCTCTCCGAGGACACGTGCGTGTCCATCCACTCGGAGGTAGCGGTGTAGTAGTGGCAGACGTTACAGAGGAAGCGATGCTCGCCATGGTGCTTTAGCCGAGCGTGGCTCTCCAGCAAAGCAGAGTTGCTGACCCTGAATTCGCAACTCCCGCACTGCAGCTGGAACCTGGCACCGAGCGCACGCTTGGACGCCCGGGTCTGAGTCGTCGTGGAGGCAAAGATTTGAGCCTGTTCGGCTGTCTTCTTGTCCATGGGTGACGCGAGGCCAGAGGATTCCCTGCTTTCCGCGACTCGTTTGTTGTGCTTGTTACTAAGGCAGTGCTTTTCGTAGTCGCACTTTGCCACACAGGCGTACAAGCAGAACTCACAGAAGTAATTCATCTCCTTGGTGTGGCGTCTCTTGATGTGTGTATCTAGGCTTGGCTTGTCCCTAAACTCGTGACCACAGTAGCTGCAAGCATGTATAGTCTTGGGCTTGGGGCCCCGTTTACCTACTATCTTCTTACCGGGGGTCTTTTCTTGCTCCTCTTCTGCAGCTATTGTAGTCACCTTCATATCAAAAGTATCTCTCCCTGTCCCTTGTTTCTCAGCAATTTCCTCTTGGGCTATTATTGTAGTCACCTCCCCCTCAGAAACCCCTGGCTCTGTGCCCTGGCTCTGACTCTCTGTGGCATCCTGCTGTCCTTCACTGCTGCTCACTTTCTCCTCAGTGTCTCCACCTGTCTTGTAATTCGAAGTCGGTGCAGTTGCTCCGGTTGTGGAGCCATCTATTTCAACAAGTACCTCAGCTGAGCTCACACCTCTGGTCTTTCCTCGACCGGTGTGCTTCCTCTTGGAGTGAATCTTCAAGGCAGTTGGAGTTTTGGCCACAAAGCCACAGATGGGACAGGCACAGCCGTAACCTGTCTCCGGGGTAATGTTCACCTCAACCCGAGGGGGCTGGTCTGACTCCTTCCCATCAGCCACCTTACCGCCGGTGTCCTCCTCAATCTCTCCCGTGCTGTCAGCTGTGACATCATCAGGCCTGGGCCTCTTTGCTAGTGGAGGAATTCCTCCACTTTCCATTTCCTCTGTGGAGACACGTCCTGTGTCCCCATGATGAGGCACCGTGTCCTCATTAATCTCCTTCCCTGACCTTAATTCTCTGTCCATGTTAGACAACTCCTGATGCCTTTACATGAGAAGAGGAAATTGGACTCTTTTTCCAGCAATCAATTAAGTTATGATCCTGTTCCTGTAAAGTAAAATTTAAGATGGGCAATCCTCATATAATTGACTGTGAAATTAGCTGAACAAAATAAATATAACATAAACAATACTGTGTTTCATATAACACAACTGTGTTTCAAATTGGATAGCTGGAGTAGGCTACTCAGAGATCATTCTGCGTGTTCAAAAACCAAGTCGGCCAAATGTAGGTATCGGTCGCCATCTAGTGATTTTAGAATGAAACTGTTCAATGATAAGGTGGTTGACGTTGCATGCATATGATGTTACATTTGATTAAAAAATGTATTTTTTTAAAACAGGGAAAGGCAGTGAGTGGTCAGTAGCATAAATTGAAGTAGGTTACAATTAATTAGGCCTAGATTCTATTTACCTCTCCCCTTTAAATCTATTTAACTTCAAAGACACCAAATTTATAAACATACAATAGACTTAGTACAGCTGATGGTTGACACAGATGAGTCTCCTAAGAACTTAGCCGGCTTAGATATTTCACTCTCCCTTCTTGTGACCTGTCTACTGTAGTCTACATTTAGGCACCATCTGTCTGGATGGGGTGCCAATCGCTTGTGAGAATTTTGGTCAAAATCTCATTGCTATGCAATATCTTTTTCAACCTGATGCCAAAAATATAATCCCCACTGTGACATTACATGAACTAATTTTGTTCCCCATCGAATTTTATGACTACTCTCCTCAAACATTTAGATAATATATCAAATGAATTATATGCGTAGTCAAGTTTGCTTTAAAAGCAGGCAATGATTTATTTATTTTTTAAATCTAAATTAACTAAACCTCACCTGAACCTCTTCCCACCTGCTCCAGTAACCAGTCTAGCCACCGTCTCACATGCCTTGCCAGGACATGTCTTCAAAGTATTGATTTATTTCAAGATAGTGTCCAAATTGATGAGAGATTACACGGTAATAACAAAAATATAAACGCAACATGCAACAATTTCAAAGATTTTGCTGAGTTACAGTTCATATCAGCAAATTAGGCCCTAATCCATGGATATCACATGACTGGGAAGGGGGGCTGCCATGGTTGGGCATAGGCCCACCCACTTGGGAGCCAGGCCCAGCAAATCAGAATTGTTTTTCCCACAAAAGAGCTATATTACAGACATAAATACTCCTCTGCACCCACCCCTCCCACAGGTGAAGAAGCCGGATGTGGGGGTCCTTGGCTGGCGTGGTTACACGTGGTCTGCGATTGTGAATCCGGTTGGACATGCTACCAAATTCTCTAAAACTACATTGGAGGTGGCTTATGGTAGAGAGATTAACATGTAATTATCTGGCAACAGCTATGGTGGACATTCCTGCAGTCAGCATGCCAATTGCACACTCCCTTAAAACTTGAGACATCTGTGGCATTGTGTTGTGACAAAACTGCTCATTTTAGTGGCTTTTTATTGTCCCGCACAAGGTGCACCTGTGTAATGAGCATGCTGTTTAATCAGCTTATGATGTGCCACACCTGTCAGATGGATGGATTATCTTGACTAAGGATGAAATGCTCACTAACAGGGATGTAAACAAATGTGTGCAGATTTTTGAGAAATAAGCTTTTTGTGTGTATAGAACATTTCTGGGATCTCTTATGTCAGCTCATGAAACCAGCACTTAACATGTTGCGTTTATGTTTTTGTTCAGTGTAATTTAAAGACTTGGAAGAAAGTCAGGTGGTTACTGGATTGAGAAAATACAGTGTGTGACTAAAGTAAAATAATTAGGGAGTACAATTATCTGACGAAGTGTGCTAATCACTTGACAGACAATCGGATACATTTCACATATAATTGCACGAATTCAAACTTTATTTTCCTGCTTAAGACTCGTTTTTCAGTCCGTCTCCACGTTGCCCTGGACTGAGCGGAGTGTTAAGCAGAGCTAGGCTCTTGCAACTGGGAGTGGAGGCTTTCTTACCTAGTAACTCCTTAGCTAACTAGCTTAGCTTTAGCTCGCGTTAGCCAGTTACAGCCACGAGGGTCTAACTAGCTTGCTAGCATGGTTGGTCCGGTGGTTATGAATGTACGAGATAGTTAAGGTCGATGTTCTGCATATAAATTGGCAGCAGAATTACTAACGTCAGCTAATTTGACGACACTGTTGGTCGGCTATCACACTGCCACTGGCTAGTTGCTACCGATGCCAGAGTGCTGCCAAAAGTAGCTAAAGTAACCGTAGGTACGGCGCGCTGCAAAACTTCTCAATGTATGGGTCATCCTTCCAAACTTATTTCTTATAATTTGAGAACAAGGGTGTCAAGTAATATTCGACTGTTGGGAAATTAGCGTCAAGGTCGGTTTGGATGTAGCTATTTCATTCCAACTGGTTCATGTTTGTGTCAACCATCATTCCGATACCAATATGTTCAAAATATTCATGAAAATACACAGGAGACAGACATTTGAGTTACGTGAAGCCAGTCCTATCAGATAAGAGTATTTTCACTGTCGTCCAATGAGTGTGGCATAGAGGTGGGACTTGTTTGCTCTTATGCCCTAAAAACGACGGCAGCACAGAGGCCCAAAAAGGAAGCTAATGTCGACCTTTGAAATACATGTGTTTATAAGCTAAACAGTTGCTGTACATAAATTGTAAATGTCCATAATGCTTTAGGAATTACAGACCCGTATTTAAGTAATCAATATGATGGTAGTTTTAACAGCTTACCTACAATTTCCCCAGTATTCTCAATGTCCGCGCTT
Source organism: Oncorhynchus keta (assembly GCF_023373465.1). Taxonomy (NCBI): domain Eukaryota; kingdom Metazoa; phylum Chordata; class Actinopteri; order Salmoniformes; family Salmonidae; genus Oncorhynchus; species Oncorhynchus keta. The sequence goes on from NC_068451.1 coordinate 4,936,409, forward strand.
TTCCCCCTTGGTCACAAGTGGCGTACCGTAGCACGTACCATACGTCACTCTAGCAAGCTAATGCGGTGTTCAGGACAACTCGGAAAGTTCCGATTTAGATGGATGATGGACAGTTCAAATTGACATTTCATCCGTCGTTATATCTTCTCCCGTTTTGGTGGCTTCAATTTTATGTTACTTCGTAACAATAACTTCGTAGGAATCTCATAAATGTTATCTGCTGTTCATAGACAATAATTCTTAGCGTGGTCGTTAATATATAAACAATCCCCCCCCCCCGCATAGGTATTTCATTTGGAACAATATGGATATTTTGTATAGAAACACGTCTTTATTTTTTAAGAAATGGTTTACTAATCATATCCTGCTGGTGAGTCAACTTTGTAATGCAGGAGGATTGTTACTCAATTATGATGAATTTTTATCTCGTTACAGTATCCCCGTTACACCTAGAGAGTTTGCCATGTTTTTTTGATGCTATTCCATCTGGAACTCTCATGTTGTTTAGAGGTGTAACCAGACCTCACCTTCTTGAACTACCCTTGTTTAAATCCAGTTGACTCTCCAATAGGAATAATGTGTTTCTCCTTGCTCCCTCAGAACAACAGATCTATACGTGCTTTATTTCAAAGGGATATTGTATCCATTCCTTGTGTCACAACTTACTGGAATACATTTGTCAATAATATCTGTTGGGAAAAAGTATGGTTATTACCAAACAAATACCTGCTTATTAACAAGGTCAAAGAGGTCTCTTTCAGAATGATCAATAAGTATTATCCTGAAAATCATTACCTGAAGAAACTCAAAAAATACATTAATATTAACTGTACTTTTTGTGTTGAGCATCCAGAAAGAGTTTTGCAATTATTTTGGCATTGTCTACATGTAAAGAAATTATGGCAAGATATTCATAGTTTTATAATTGTTAATATTCTTGATGACTTTTGTTTTTTTATTGGATAATGTGCTGCTCGGTTTCCTTAACTATAATAAGGATTTTTTTAAAACAATTTTACCTCATGAATCTAATTGTGCTAAATAATTTTTTTAAAACACTTCCTTTTTTTCTATAAGGAATTCGAGCAGTACATTGAGACCATTATACGTTCTTCTAATAAGAAAGCTGTTAAAACAATCAATACGTGTGTATATTTTAATCTTTGTATAATCTGTCATTTGTTGTACCCCCTAGCCTAGCATATGTTATCATTGTCTGTTTGTATACGTCTTGTATGTATACTGGTTTTTCTGAGATTAAATTTTTTTTTTTTTTTTAAAGGATGATGGATTTGTGTTTAATGCCGCGTTCAATGTAGGCGGAACTAGGAAACTCAGAATGTCCGATTTGCTGATTCGTTGAACGCAGCACGAATATAACCACAACCAGTTAGCCAGTCGGACATTTCAGAGTTTCCTAGTTCCGACTAGCACATGAACGCGCCATTATGGTGGGGACATCCGAAGTATCACAGATAGCACTGACCAAGACTCAAAACAACTGGGAACCCGAAAATCTGCCCCCCAAGACATGATAGCCTGGGTAAAATATGGAGGTTGATTACCAGGCTTTCATTTGTAGACCTACATTCTTACACATCATTAGAGATGGAAGAAATGAGATGGCAGAAAGGAAACTTGCCTACTTTTTAGACAATTGAGATGCTCAACAACAGGCATCAAATGAGCACACCTGTGAGCAGAGGCTCAGTTCCAGCAAGGCGAGGGAGGCAGAATCATAATCTAATAGTGTGTAGATTTGGGATGCAAGGTGATTTGTAAGATCAGTGTTCTGCACAGTCTGACTGCGATGTAGTTGATCTCAAACATGCACTACTTACTTACATGCACTGATATTTGTTTTTGCACTGTCTCTGTATTCCACTGCTCTATTTCAATGGAAATTGTATACAGCCCACAAGTGGGAGCATCACTCCAGACAGACACACAATGTGTCAGTTAACATTGGTCAGTGATTAATCACCGTAGCCATGTCACATCCCTGTTCGTTGGAGAAGTTTGAAAATGGATTAATGCATGTGCCTTAATTGATACGGTAGTCTATCAGGTCAGGAGATGATAAATGATACCCATGCATTGAGTACACTGTTTACTTTCCCAGTCATTTTGCTTAATTCATCACAGTCAAAATTATATGACATGGATGGTTAGAAACGCAGCCCCCGTCTCCAATTTTTCATTAGGTTCATTAGTCATTTGTACCTAGCTGTCTCTACTGAGAGAGGAAGGGCTGACTATGTTGGACACTTGCTGAAACTCCCGATTTCCTTTTAGATGCCTCGTCATCATCAATAAATAGATTTCACGCAACAAACCAACATTTGCTCTTTGGTCCTTTGATTAGTTATGATATAATTGCAAGTAGAAATGCAAATGGTTATTGATTTTTAACTACGAATGGCTTGATGTACATTTTGATGTAAACCCATTGCAAGGTAATCGTTTTTAAAAACACTGCATGAAAGCCTGACCAAGCTTCTCCTAGAAGAACACTAGAGGGTGCTAAAATGCTGTTCCCATAGTTAGTCATACTGGTAATAACACATAACCCATAATACCTGCATTTACAGTGCCTTGCAAAAGTATTCATCACCCTTTGCATTTTTCCTATTTTGTTGTATTACAACCTGCAATTTAAATGGATTTCTATTTGGATTTCATGTAATGGATATACACAAAATAGTCCAAACTGGTGAAGTGAAATCAGGGTTGGGTTATAAAAAAATATAAAAACTTTGAACATCCCACAGAGCCCCATTAAATCCATTATTAAAAAATGAAAAGAATATGGCACCACAACAAACCTGCCAAGAGAGGGCCTCCCACCAAAACTCACAGACCAGGCAAGGAGGAGATTAATCAGAGAGGCAACAAAGAGATCAAAGATAACCCTGAAGGAGCTGCAAAAGCTCCATAGTGGAGGTTGGAGTATCAGTCCATAGGACCACTTTAAGCCGTACACTCCACAGAGCTGGGCTTTCAAATCAAATCAAAGTTTATTTGTCACGTCCGACGAATACAACAGGTGTAGTAGACCTTACAGTGAAATGCTTACTTACAGGCTCTAACCAATAGTGAGAAGAAGAAGAAAAAATGTGTATGTGTAGGTAAGTAAAGAAATAAAACAACAGTAAAAAGACATTTGAAAATAAGAGTAGCAAGGCTATATACAGACACTGGTTAGTCGGGGCTTATTGAGGTAGTATGTACATGTAGGTATGGTTAAAGTGACTATGCATATATGATGAACAGAGAGTAGCAGTAGCGTAAAAAGAGGGCTTTACGGAAGAGTGGATAGAAAAAAGCCATTGCTTAAAGAACAAAATAAGCAAACACGTTTGGTGTTCGCCAAAAGTGTCACGACTTCCTCCGAAGTTGGTCCCTCTCCTTGTTCGGGCGGCGTTCAGCGGTCGACATCACTGGTTTTCTAGTCGCCACCGATCCATTTTTCATTCTCCATTTGTTTTGTCTTTTGGTTTCCATTCACATAATTATATGTTCCTTATTTAACCCACTGGTCCCCCCATGGATTTGTGTGTGTTTGTTCGTTGTAAATTGGTCTGTATTTGTGAGCTTGATTATTTTCCTTCTTGGAATATTTGTTGTTTTGTGTAAAGTTACATGAATTACTCATCTCTGTGTCCTGCGCCTGACTTTGCCTTACCTGCTACACTGCTTACAAAAAGGCATGTGGGAGACTCCCCGAACATATGGAAGAATGTACTCTGGTCAAATGAGACTAAAATTGAGCTTTTTGGCCATCAAGGATAATGCCATGTCTGGCGCAAACCCAACACCTCCCCACAGTGAGGCATGGTGGTGGCAGCGTCATGCTGTGGGGATGTTTTTCATCGGCAGGGACTGGGAAACTGGTCGGAATTGAAGGAATGATGGACGACGCTAAATATAGGGAAATTCTTGAGGGAAACCTGTTTCAGTCTTCCAGAGATTTGAGACTGGGACGCAGGTTCACCTTCCAGCAGGACAATGCCCCAAGCATACTGCTAAAGAAACACTCGAGTGGTTTAAGGGGAAATATTTCAATGTCTTGGAATGGCCTAGTCAAAGCCCAGACCTCAATCCAATTGAGAATCTGTGGTATGACTTAAAGATTGCTGTACACCAGTGGAACCCATCCAACTTGAAGGAGCTAGAGCAGTTTTGCTTTGAAGAATGGGCAAAAATCCCAGTGGCTAGATGTGCCAAGCTTATAGAGACATACCTCAAGAGACTTGCAGCTGTAATTGCTGCTAAAGGTGACTCTACAAAGGTTTGACTTTGGGGGGGTTGAATAGTTATGCATGCTCAATTTTTCTGTTTTTTTTGTCTTATTTCTTGTTTGTTTCACAATAAAACATATTTTGCATCTTCAAAGTGGTAGTCATGTTGTGTAAATCAAATGGTACAAACCCTCCAAGAATCCATTTTAATTCTTGAATGAGATGGTTATATTTTACAGGATTTGTCCCTCCAACGTAGACTTTGAAACAATAGGTTGCTTACTGTATAATAAAACATCTATTACAGATTGGCATATTTCTAATAATCCATAAAGTTATTTGAATCCATGAATCCTAACCTTATTTTCCATAAGGACGCTCTGTGTAAAACATAACAACATATGTCATGCAATGCAGTGAAAATCCATTTTAATTGTGACTAAGTCATAAACTATCAAATGCTTTCTGAGTTCCTTGTTACTACTGTCTTGCCCTCGACATGACTATTGTAGAATAGCTGTAGGTTATCACAGTTCAGCAACCTGGAGACAACAAAGAGGAAGGCCTCTCCTTGGCCTTGAACTCTGCTTTTATGGTAGTATTTTTGAATTGGAGACAATAAAACGAGAAATATAGGTGGCTTCTGGGTGCTGACACCAAGTGACACAAAATCCACTTCAGTCTGAAAAGTATAGATAATTGGGCTGATGAAATGTGCTTCTCACAAGGGTCACTCAACTTGGAATTCAACTTCAGAAAGAGTTTAGAATACAGATCATATTCAAATAGAGTTGGAGAAATAAAATGGTGGCAACATATGTCTCCAAAACTGCAGAAAACTTGTGAGGAATTGAAACAAATACGTGTATTTTGCCATAAAACTGAATTTATAGGGAAATAAGAAAAAGCAAAAATGAGTAGTCATCCAATCAGTAAAGCAATGAACATCACATCATTTAGGCAAGTGTCATGATATACGAATAAACATACGGACATTTTTTATTTTATTTCTTACTTTAGTTTATTTAGTAAATATTTTCTTAACTATATTTTCTCAAAAAACTGTATTGTTATAGTTAAGGGCTTGTAAGTAAGCATTTCACAGTAAGGTCTACACCTGTTGTATTCGGCGCAGATGACATTTGATATTGGCTTACTGTAAGTGATACTGTACACGTTTGAGGGAGCTCCAAGTCCATGGACAAGATCCTTCAGATAACTAGAGAACGTGCCGTTTTGGGAGTTCGACATGCTGTCACGAGGCGGCGATGTCACCGACCGGGTCTGGTGCCCGTATGAATGTTGACTCATGTGAACCTTTGTGACATGCACAGTAGATCAAGGCCAATAAGAGTTGTGCCCGTCACACACAGAGTCAGAGAGGATGGTATATCCCACTCTAGAGTTCAATGACCCTGGTAGCAGAGAGGAGAGATGTTGCTGGTTAATATCTATCATTGTGCTTAATAAGTTATATTGTTCAGGGGGAAATGAATATGACAAAAAGAAATATACCACGATAATTACAGTTGTATAGTAAGTTCATGACAATAATTTGATTCTTGGTTGAACTGTGCAATTAACATCCTCACTAGAAAATGTTCCAGTAGTGATTGCTGTTACTATCAACTGTTTCTGTTTTTCCAACACAGTATAAACAGTGTAAGAAGCTGAAAGTAGAGGCATTAGACATTGGCTGGGGTGTATTAAAAGCCGTGTGAAAGCAATAAAGCATGTCAACAACTTGTTGCAAGGACATTCCTCAGGTGACAGCGATGTGTCACACGTCTCAGAGCAAATGTAGCACCTTCGGGGTCTTGTTCTCCAAAAAGACCAAAGAATGCAGCCCTTACGACATTCTACCAGTGTTTGATTTTTACTATCTCTGCTGTGATAAGCGTCTGTCCTCCGTGCCAGTCTCAGGCTGCTCCTCACCTCAATAAAAAAACAAGCCTTATCAAAGGCATTTACAACTGCCAGCATGCCTCAGGAGTTACAATGCCTGGATGCTTGGCCTGGGAAGTGGAGACCTGCATGTCTGACTATATCCCTGTAGAGAATGTATCTGGCAAAATATCCCTATGTTTTTGTTAAACTAGCTAGTTAGGCCCGTGAGCATACAGATACATTCCAAAAGCCCTAGAAGACACCACAATACCAATCTCACACCTCCCTGTGCAGACTGTAACAGGTTGTTGCCAGAGAAATGTTGTCTATCTTAAATTCAGTTTGCTTGTTAGCCAATTTGTCTCATCATCCTTACTCAATAAGGACTATGTCTGAAATTATGGATTTCAAGTTAGATGCACACCAATTATGCACACCATTATGCACACCACTTCACCAATGTATTTCCGCAACCACATCTTGCATCAACCACATCTTGCATCAACCACATCTTGCATCAATCACATCTTGCATCAATCACATCTTGCATCAACCACATCTTGCATCAACCACATCTTGCATCAACCACATCTTGCATCAACCACATCTTGCATCAATCACATCTTGCATCAACCACATCTTGCATCAACCACATCTTGCATCAATCACATCTTGCATCAACCACATCTTGCATCAATCACATCTTGCATCAACCACATCTTGCATCAACCACATCTTGCATCAACCACATCTTGCGTGAGCGCTGGCCTCCTGCGGAGAGGTTGAGGTGTTTGGCCTAGTGCGAGTGGTGGAACCAGGGGGGATCCTCTTTGGTAAGAGTGGATCCTCTTTCCACACCCTCCTCTAAAATCCTCCCAGCCACGTCCAAGGGCCAAATCCCCTCCCCTTCTGAAATTCAGGTCTAGGTGTACCCCGACAAAATCGTGATTCGTCCAGATATTCATTGATGCAAAAACCAGCACACCGGTAGAATAGTTCTTCATAACCCTCATATCCCACGTAACATGTTGATGTTTTTTCGTCTGTTTGGGTAGACTACTCAAAATACACCAATGGGCCACATCTCAGGTCAGAATTATGTGACTAAAAGTGGAAGTCATGCAAGCATTCAGGTGACTGGCGATACCATCGGCGGCCTGCACCTGCAATCTCTTTATTGCAGTCACTCAGCTCATGACCTTGACCCTGACTACTTTCAGCAGGAAATCTATAATTTAGACATTTTGATAGCTATGAAACACTATTTGATAGTTGAAACAGTGTATCAGAAATATTTTGATAAAATATTATAAAAAGTATAAAAGATATTGAAGCAATAGTGTTGTGGTAACCAGGGTCCCCCTACTACGCCTCCTTACCCAAACACATGCAGTGCATTCGGAAAGTATTCAGACCCCTTGACTTTTTTTTTTTTACATTACAGCCTTATTCTAAAATGGATTAAATTGTTGACCTACACACAATACTCCATAATGACAAAGCGAAAACAGTTTTTTAAAAATGTTTGCTTATTTATTAAAAATGTAAAACAGAAATACCTTATTTACATAAGTATTCAGACCCTTTGGTATGAGACTCGAAATTGAGCTCTTGTGCATCCTGTTTTCATTTATCATACTTGTTTCTACAACTTGATTGGAGTCTACCTGTGGTAAATTCAATTGATTGGACATGATTTAGAAAGGAACACACCTGTCTATATAAGGTCCCACAGTTGACAGTGCATGTCTGAGCAAAAACCAAGCCTGGTTGTCAAAGGAATTGTCCATAGAGCTCTGAGACAGGATTGTGTCAAGGCACAGATCTGGGGAAGGGTACCAAGAAATGTCTGCCACATTGAAGGTTCACAACAACACAATGTCCTCCATCATTCTTACATGGAAGAAGTTTGGAATCATCATGACTCTACCTAGAGTTGGCCGCCCAGCAAAACTGAGCAATCGGGGGAGAAAGGCCTTGGTCAGGGAGGTGACCAAGAACCCAGCCGTCTAAGGCGGTCTAAAGCGCTGCGTCATGTCGGGAGGAAACCTGGCACCATCCTTACGGTGAATCATGGTGGTGGCAGCATCATGCTGTGGGGATGTTTTTCAGCGGCAGGGACTGGGAGACTAGTCAGGAACGAGGGAAAGAGGGAAAGTACAGAGAGATCCATGATGAAAACCTGCTCCAAAGTGCTCAAGACCTGAGACTGGGACGAAGGTTCACCTTCCAACTGGACAACAACCCTAAGCACAGAGCCAAGACAACACAGGAGGGCTTCGGGACAAGTCTCTGAATGTACATGAGTGGCCCAGCCAAAGCCCGGACTTGAACCCGATCGAACATCTCTGGAGAGACCTGAAAATAGCTGTGCAGCGATGCTCTCCATCCAACCTGACAGAGCTTGAGAGGATCTGCAGACAAGAATGGGAAAAACTCCCCAAAAACAGGTGTGCCAAGCTTGTAGCGTCATAACCAAAAAGACTTGAGGTTGTAATCACTACGAAAGATGTTTCAACAAAGTGCTGAGTAAAGTGTCTGAATACTTATGTAAATGTGATATTTCAGTTAGACTTTTTTAGTACATATGCAAATATTTTTTTTAAATCAGTTTTTGCTTTGTCATTGTGTGGTATTGTGTGTAGATTGAGGAGCAAAAAAACAATTGAATCACTTTTAGAACGAGGCTGTAACGTAACAAAATGTAGAAAAATTCAAGGGGTCTGAATACTTTCCAAACGCACAGTATGACACATGCTCACATCCTGTTAATTTATCAGACTAATAAAGTAATCAGCTTATCTGGTTCAAACCTCTGTACTAGGCACTGCAAAGATAACAAACCACATCCATCAATATTTCACGTTTGTGTTTTTTCACTATCTAATCAATGGCATGGGGTTGTTCAATGACAGACATGTTTAAAATCTATCAATTGATTATTTAAGTTCAGAGAGGCAAATAATCATGTTTTTTTTGGCAAAAAAAATTAAAATATATTTACATACTTTAAATGGTTGAGTTGGTTGAAACCAGAGATGGAATCTTGATCTTGTGGTTTTGGGATCTGGGTTGGTCTTGGTCACTGGGTCTGGGTCCCAGCATCAATGTTCAGGTCTAGGTCGGGACCTCAGCTCATGGTCCCAGATCATAGTTAGTCTCTCAACTCGTGTGGTCAAGATATCTCTTGGCAGAGTTATGTGACTAAAAGTAGTGACACAACACAAAAGTGTCAGGGCACCTTGCTTTTTGTGGAAACCGGATGGGACTCCTTCAGATTGGTCTTACTCTTGGTCTCGTTCTGGATCTTGTTAATTCCACATTTGAACTGATTTTGGGCTTGTCAGGCTCTCGATACACCTGGTCTGGATTTCAGTCTCAAGAGTTTGGATCTTGGTGTGGGTCTCAAAAGGTTGTGTATTGGTTTGGTCGGGGTCTGCTATTAGTTTGGGTCTGCTGGCCAGATTTTCCCAGAAAACACATTATTGGTGAGACAGGCTTCTGAGTCAGTGTGGAATATACGGTGGGGACACATGACTGGGATCAGAGTTTAGGGCAGAATGGCTGTAGCTTCCAAATCCACACTAAATTCCACTCTGTTTCACTATTATTCCGTCTGCCATTCCTGACATTGTATAAAACGAATTTGTAAGCTTTTGTTCAATGTAAGATGTAATGTAACGTCCTTTTTAGTCAACAAATCCATTCGGTTATGCAGGCCAACTGTTTTTGGTATATTTGTAAGTCTGAACTAAACTAAAGGTTGGGTACATCTCTCAAGGACTCAGCTGACAGGTCAGTGCTCCCTTACCTGCTTATATTGGCTCGTGTCCAACTTAGGTGTGAGCTGGTTTTGAGCAGAAAGCTATATACAGTGTGCTTGAGTACTCCCACAGTCCTTGGTAGCTTGGTACAGCCTGGGGTAATGACAGAGTCACACAGATTAGGTTTACCCCGCCCAATATGGATATCCATTGGTTTTCAATAAGAATACCTTATCTGCTCTTTAGGGGACGCCGTCAGTCGAGTTGTCTGCTCTTTAGGGGCTCTTTGTTTTTTTCGCCGAGGGAGTATTGACAGGTCAAGGTGCACAAGTTTAGCTCAGTGGGTTGGCCTTATAAGTAGAAGCATGGTGTAAGGCATCCGCACAACCACACACCACCTCAACAAGAGCCTGTCTTGGTAGGACAAGAGCATTTGAATGTATTTCAGCTTTTCATTTTGTTTTTGAGAGTTTGTTCTGTATCTCATCAAAATGGATAACGTATGTCAATGTACAGATTACCATGTTAGGCAGTCAAATGCTATCCTTTACAACATCCTCAATCGAGAAAATGTCAAGTCAAGCCACAACAACCCGAACTACAACTTGATACCTCATAGATGCAACTGCGAGATGCGACGGACAGTGTGCTTGAAAAGTCCAGCAGACATTTGCCAAGAGGCGTCGGGAGTGCTGGTGAAAACAATTCACTTTATGAAGAACTTACCTGCTTTCAACCAACTCCCAACAAGCGATCAACTATCGCTCCTCCAAAGTTGCTGGGCGCCACTCTTTATTTTGGGTCTGGCCCAGGAAGGCATGAACTTTGACGTCGTCGACACCCCTGCCGATAGCATGCTGAAAAGAATCCTCATGAATTCTCAAGAGAGCTCAGGGACGGAAAGAGAGCAGCCCACATTGGCTGGTGTGAACAAACTCAAGTCATGCCTCAAAAAGTTCTGGAGTCTGGATTTAAGTCCAAAGGAGTACGCATACCTCAAGGGCACCATGATATTTAACCCAGGTGAGGTTTGCCTTAAAGCTTCAACATTTCAACCAGTCAATGGAAGTGTTTGTTCGGTAGGGATTTTACCTCCCCACAGCTGCTTGATGATCTAATAAACCTCCCTACATACAGAATTCAAACATGACTTGTTAAGGCTGAACACACGCAACAAAACATAAAATACTTTCAATGACTCCAGCTGACCACTAGGTTTACAAAAATCAATTGCAATGTCATATATAACGGAACAGTACTGCACTGTACCACTGTGTATAAAACGTAGCTTGTCCACTCATGATACATTTCTGTCCTCCTCAACAGATGTGAAAGACCTGACGGCAGCTCTATTCGTGGAGGGCTTACAGCAGGAGGCCCAGCATGCTCTGAGGGAGGTGGTCCAACCACTCCACCCCGCGGACCGAAGCCGCTTCGCTCGTATCCTGCTCGCGGCCTCCATGCTCAAGACCATCACACCCAACCTCATCACCGAGCTCTTCTTCCGCCCTGTCATTGGCCAAGCAGATCTACTGGACTTCCTGGTCGATATGCTCTTCAGCAGGTAGCTACTGTAAGGCTGATATACAGAGACCTGATATAATTTCCCGCTGGGACAATAAAGTTGAAGCTTAAGCTTGAGGGGTTTGGGCTCCCACTGTGAGGGATATTGAGCCCCCGGGACTGAGTTGGGGGTGTCTGGTCATGTGGTGAAGAGATTGACAAATAAGAGCTCGTTATAAGGGGAAACAAAATAAATGTGTATTCTTTATTCCCAGTAATAAATGTCTGACCAAATAGGAAAATGATTTTTTTCTCTGGAAAATATGAGAACAGTTTGCTATTGTTTACATCCAACTATGAATTAGCAACATTTACTGTATATTAGCAACATTTTTGGTAGAAAATTGAAGTCACAATGGTTGGTAGTTATAACAGACATTTTACTGGTTATATCAGACTACACTACAGTCTACAATACACATTCCTTACAATCATGTATATTTTGCAGAATACCGTTTAGATACATTGTTTGTTTTGTGTATGTTTGCATGAATAATGTAATATTTTTTATAAATATATTTTTATTACAATTATTGGGTTATGTCTTTACAATTTGGAATACGGTTAGCGAGACAAGAATACAAACACCATTAGCCAAGCCACAGTAGATTAAACGTCTCCTGTTCAAGAGGTCTATATTACAGCTGGCATTGCCATTCAAGGAGCTCTACAAGCTCAATTTAAACATATCTCTTCTAAAGTAACTACTAATAAGCAGGGCACTGGAATAATATGTGCAGAATTCGAAGCCCACATTCTCCCCCCCTAATCATTGGGTTAGAGGGAATCTGTGTTGGGAATTGGGAATGAGTGGTGTGGAGCATCAGTGATGTTTTCATACCTAGACAAGGCTATCACAGTAGTGTGAGAGTGCTCCGCAAGTCTCCATCTTCCTGCTCCAGTTCCTGTCGATTCATATTGTGTTTGACCCCAAGCCACAGCAAGTTTTATCTGTATTACCTCACTGGTACAGAGGGCACTTTGGAAGGTGGTTTACCAGCTGGGTGCCCTGTTCCGTCATCTTGCTGCCTCTCTCCTCTGACGAGTGGCTCAACGCAGCAACGACAGACAGCCTCAACGGAAGCGCATAGTGACTGTCTCAACAGTCTATAACAGTCACTCTCCTTATCATACCAATCCGATATGAGGAGGAATAATATTTTCAGCCTAACGAAGCCAAGGTCGGGCTTGAACGAAAAATGTCACGGTGTTCTGTATATCTTAAATAAAGAATACAATCTCAACATGTGTCGAGCGTCACACCGTCTAACATTAGGTTGTAATTTAGTTTCCCTAGACTGGACATTTGAACAACTTTTCACAAAAAAAAATATATATAAGTGAAAATATTCCAAGTACAGTGTTATCGAAAAAATACGTTTCTTACTGCTCTTTGAATACACAGTACAGAGTGTTTATTTACGCTGCAATAAAGACAGATGTATCAGATCTCAAAGATATATTACACATCATTTTATTCCTTTGTATTCACAAATGAGTATGGACATTTTTACAGAGCAATTCACAGATAGCAAAACCCTGTCGAAACCAAGAAAAAGGCTTTGGAGCCGAGGGATGTGTCTCCAGAAAACATCTCAAATATATGTATAATAAATGCATGTTCAAATCTTCCAAACATCATTTAATGTAGCTAACAGTAAAAGTAACAACATCAGTAAAGGACTTAACACAATCAATACATTGACAGTAGAGAATACGGCATCTTTAGGAGAGAACTGAGAGTGAGGAGGAGCAGGACATCAGCCCAAGACCTGGTGCTCTGTCGCCTCCATGCCTGAAAAAAAAACTCTGCTTTTTGGAGGTCCCTCATTTTGGTGTAAACACCGACTATGACAACCATTAAGGGCAGTGCCACACAGAGCCCTATGCAGCCGATTGACATCACAGAGAGAGTACTTTGGTCTGAGAATGTTGGGGTGAAGTCAAGGAAGGTTCGGGAGAGGCTTTAGATCTGCGCTGGTGTCGATGAAGAGATCAAAAGGACAGAAAGATCAACCAGACCACCCCCATATTTTGGGCCATATTCCGTAGCATAATGTTGACCGGTGTAGCGTCCAGCATCCTCAGCTTTGATATTACGAACAACCAGAGCACATCCAAGCCCCACACTCAGCATCTCTACTCTTTCTGTATTCTCAACACTGATCTTCCAATATGAGTCCACTTCAATAATGCTCTGAGATCCAGCTCTGTGGAACAGCCACTTAGTTGAGGAACAATCACCTTTAGGATACAAAGTGGCACATTGCAGGCTGACCTTACCTCCCACACTGGAGAAGAAGGGAGCGATATTGGGTGCTCCACTATATCCAAAGCCCCTCAGTAGCTCCTTCAGAAATACAGTACGTGACGTTTATCTCCGCCCATGACCTTTCTGTGCACTTTGAGTGTAGTTGTACCACAAGTCTCTCTCTACAGCCCCCTGATGTCTTCTAATTAGAGGTTGGCACGTGAACTTACTCTTTTGCTTTGACCAATGTGAACTAAACTGACTAAACACAAACCACATAAATGCATTGTGCTCTATGGACTTATCACAGCTGTAATTTCAGCAGCTCTTGGATGGTGGGCAGTGGCATATTTCAAACCTTACTTATTTGAGTCTGATCTTCATGCCATCCATTGTGTGGATCCTGCTCAATGCGTTTTTGAGGATTTAGGCTTGCAGATTTCTCCTAATGCAAGAGAGGGATCTATTAAACAAATGATATGGACTCAAGGCAACTTTTGACTATTAAAACCTGAGCACGACAAGGTTGAGGTACTACAAGGTTTTCCACAATATACACTGAACAAACACATACATGCAACATGCAAGAATTTCAAAGAGATACAGTTCTTTTTAGGAAATCAGTCAATTGAAATAAATTAATTAAGCCCTAATGTATGGATTTCACATGACTGGGAATACAGATATACATCTGTTGGTCACAGATACCTTAAAAAAAAGTTCACAACATTGACATCAGCAAACCCCTTGCCCACCCGATGCTATACACACTGTCTGCCATCTGCCAGGTACAGTTCAAACCGGGATTCATCCATGAAGAGCACAACTCTCCAGCGTGCCATTGGCCATTGAAGGTGAGCATTTTCCCACTGAAGTCGGTTACAACGCCAAACTGTAGTCAGGTCAAAACCCTGGTGAGGACGACGAAGATGGAGATGAGCTTCCCTGAGAAGGTTTTTGACCGTTTGTGCAGAAATTCTTCAGCTGTGCAAAGCCACAATTTCATCAGGTGTCCGGGTGGCTGGTCTCAGACCATCCGGCAGGTGAAGAAGCGGGATGTGGAGGTCCTGGACTGGCGTGGTTACATGTGGTCTGCGGTTGTGAAGCCTGTTGGACTTACTGCCAGATTCTATAAAACGACATATGGTGGATAAATTAGCATTAGTTTCTCTGGCAACAGCTCTGGTGGACCTTCCTGCAGTCAGCATGCCAATTGCACACTCCCTCAAAACTTGAGACATCTGTGACATCATGTTGTCTGACAAAACGGCACATTTTAGGGTGGCCTTTTATTGTCCCCAGCACAAGGCGCACCTGTGTAATGATCATGCTGTTTAATCAGCTTCTTGATATGCTACACCTGTCAGGTGGATGGATTATCTTGGCAAAGGAGAAATGCTCCCTAACAGGGATGTAAACAAATTTCTGCACACAATTTGAGATAAGCTTTTTGTCCGTATGGAACATTTCTAGGATATTTTATTTCAGCTCATGAAACATGGGCCCAACACTTTACATGTTGCGTTTATGTTTTTGTTCAGTGTAATTTTACACACTGAGGTCCAAATCCTATGATACAAAATCAAATATTTCATTGACATCAATGTATGATTTTATACAAAGTTAAGTTCATGTAGCTTCCTGAGCCCTAGGCGTAAAATCACTCCAGGCTTTCAATGGGGTTCAAGTCTGGGGGCTGAGATGGCTATTGCCAAATGTTGATTTTGTGGTCAATTCATCTTTGTGTATTTTGATATGTGCTTGGGGTTATTTTCTTGCTGGGAGATCCACTTGCTGCCAAGTTCCAGCCTCCTGCAGAGGCAGAGGCAACCAGATATTAGCAGAAATGTCCTGGTACTAAGTAAAGTTTGTGATGCCGTTGACCATAAAAGGGCCCCAGGAGCAGTGGAAGCAAAATAGCAACAAAAAAACCATTGAAGATCCACCGCCATATTTTACAGTAGTTATGGGGTCATTTTCTGCATATGCATCTTTCCCTCAATGCCAAATCCACTACTGGTGTGCGTGGCCACGGAGCTCTATTTTCATGTCATCTGAGCATAGCACAGGTTCCAATCCAAGTGCCAATGTCGTTTAGCAAACTCCAGGCGTTTACATTTATTGTTTAGCCTGAAAATAGAGCTCTTTGGCCACACACACCAGCAATGGGTTTGGCGTCATAAGAAAGGACGTCATGCAGCCTGCTTAGCGAGTACCACTTCCTCTTGATTCGGCTCATACCGAAGCTCGAACCCAGGACCTCTAACAAAGACCTCACCCCCAGCCTCACTTCTTTTATTTATTTGTTTAGATTAGAAGCATTTTCTAGTCACATGTAATTGCAACAGTGCAGGTCAAAAATAAGTGAATGAAACAATAATAATAATATAGACACTAAGTATACAAGTACCAAACATTAGGAACCTTCCTAATATTGAGTTATGTCAGATATGACCTAACTGCCATTTGTACTTATTATGGATCTCCATTAGTTCCTGCCAAAGCAACAGCTACTCTTTCTGGGGTCCATCAAAATTAAGGCAGTTAGATACAATTACAAACACGACATTACATTTCACAACACATTGGTAATAGAAGTGACTGTGTGTGTATGCGTTAGCGGAAACATGTATGGAGCCAGCACATGGAAACTTCCAAGATGATTGGACTGACGTACATGTACAGGCGAGACCTGGCATACGCATACCCTGTGTATTCTGCACCAGGATCAGGGAACTCCTGTTGTATATGGGATACCACACAGGAAGGTATAACCACTCCGACATGTCTGCCAAGACAGCTCCAATTACCACCAGACAAAATTGTCAATAGGCACAATACCTGTATCGGCTGGGAATGTCAACAAATGATGCACACTTACATCAGCAGAACACTGCTTCTGTGGAATTATGTCGTTTATTCAACATGAACCTGTTAATACATATGAAAGTTATCAAAACACTTAGTTTAGAATATGTCGACATATATTCAGCAATTGCATTCTTCTCATATTACTCTGTATGCTACTGACCTATCCAAAGCTTCCTCCGGTGTCTCACCATACATCTGCCTGTATTTATTAAACTCAACCTGCTGGAGGTTTTGTTGGTGATTGCGTGAGGAGAAACAGCTGCGGGCAAGGTTCTGACAGATAGGTGTGTCTTGGTGTAGCAAGGGCAGACCCAAGAAACACCCATATCCAACCACACAACCAAGAAACACCCATATCCAACCACACAACCAAGAAACACCCATATCCAACCACACAACCAAGAAACACCCATATCCAACCACACATCATAACCAACTCGCGTTTGGCTTCAGTCACGTCCGCCACCATTTCTTGAGGAGCAAGCCAAAAAACAAGGCCGAAATCAGCAGGTGCATTACCCCTTTAAGCTGGAGCAGGGCAACAATTTTCAGTTATTGTGGTATGCTGCTCCCTCCTGTGGTGGTCATTTAAACTGACACCAGGACAAGCAGGATTCGGATGTAACCTTCATTAGGTTAATGTTTCTAACACAATTCAATTCTTCCAAACATAATCAGGCAGACATCAAGATGATAAACTCAATGACACAAATCCGTTATCCACGGACAACTTGGGAATTTTGTATGCTTATTGAAATGTGTCAACGTCCATGAAAAGATACATTCTCTGTGCCAATCGGTTTAGAGAAGGTATGTATACGGTCATGTGACCTGGCATGAGGTGTTAGTTGTGAAATAACTATAATTTCATGACACCTCACACAGGTAGAACTGGAATGCAGAGGGGGCAGAGCCAGGGAAAACAGGAACAAAACCCCACAGAGCTTTGCGACTGATTCATTCTCAAAAGCAGGTTCATTTTCTTGATAATGCTCCCCTCTGCGATGAACTACTCAGGACAGACGGCAGGATTTTAGATCCTTTTGTGAAAAACCAGTCAAACGAGTTCCTCCTTTTTCTCTGAGGGCGGAAATAGGCTGACAACACACTGACCGGGGGAGAGGATGACAACAGTAATGAGAGATGGGGAGAAATACAGAGGTACTGATAAGGTAGCCCGACAACGTTGCAGAGGCATGTTGCTGTGACAGGGTGAGCAGGCAAAACAAGTGTGCAGGAGTAGTTAGTGCTGAAATAATATAAGTTAACACATTACATGGGAAGGAATGATTGAAAGCTTGACAATAAACAACCAGTACAGGCCTCTTCCAAACGTAAAGCCTACACTAGCTCTTTTTGCCCCTTCTGCTGCATAGCTGACCATTAACAGAAATCTGATCAAATGACAGAGAGAGACTAGCCCAACAGCAAAAACACAAAATCCCAAGTCTTCCTCAATAATAGACATATGTGCATAAACATAAGCAGCACATAGCAATTTTCAAGACTCAATGGCCCGAATCCAATACTTGACTTGAGTTAAACACAGGTGTCAATGGAGCTCGATCTCAAGTTAGGATGCAATCCAATGTACATACCGAAACAATAAGCATACTGTATTAGATTTAAGTTAATATAGTTATCATATATTAGATAAACAGTTTAATTAAACAGTAGCAAGTTGGCATAAACAGGCAAGAGGATTCATTCCTTTTATTATTTTTATAAAAATGTACCCATAGATTGACTTTTTTTGTTTAAAAAGTGACCAAATGCTGTCACATGCACACTTAAACAGGGACAGTTAGGCATTAGAATCAGTCACTTTACTGAGAACGGAGTTAAAATGGCATGGGGTGGTTTTAGTGTCTCTGCTTGGAGTGGTAAGGCAACAACATAAGTGGTATAAAAACTTACAACATAGCATGCAAATACAAAAAAGTCCATAGTTTTCCCGTTAAAAAAAAATATTTAAAAAAAATCCCCTTGTTTTTCAGATGTTCAGATATGTGCCAATTGTGCACCCGTAGAGTGGTGCCACCATCTCTCCCTTCCCCATTGCAAGCAGGCTTCACTCACGGTTCCATGGTTTGGAAGGACATGCTGATTCCACACCAGAGTGAAGAGATGGCTTCAATAGTCCCACACGTAAGATCCTCTCTGTCTCTATAGATGGCCTTCTACTACAGTTCCAGGGAAGCATGACAGTGTTGGAGGAACAATAGGCTGATCAACAAACATTTCCCACCATCACACAACAGCCGGCCCCACTTCGGTTGAGGCCCGTGAGAATGTTGTGCCCTGGACGTTGTGTTGACCTTGTCATGACGTTCAGAGGACGTGCAGCAATGGGGCCCCTGACGAGTCAGTCTCTGTGTCATGCTGGTAGTGAGAGTAGGCTGCAGCTGAGCTGGAGGAGTCATCTAGGAGGGCCAGAATAGAGAGAAACATTTACCAGCCAGCATTGGAATGGACAGAGACTACAAGGTATAGCAATAGTTGAAGTTACCACTTTAAATGGTTTCTGAACCACACGATACCGGTTTCCTGGACACTGATTAAGCCTAGTTCTGGATCTAAAAGCTACATATTCTCCATTGAGCATTTTTATTTCCAGGACTAGCCTTAAAATCTGTGTCCAGCAAACTGGCCCTTCATCAAATAGAAATAGAAAATGACATTCTGACAGATGATATCCTGGCACACTCCCACAGATGCATATGGTGTGACAACACCACAATGTCCCTCCATTCAAAAGGCGCTGTAACAAGACTCCCGCCCCTCACCTTCTATTCTCACTACCGTATAACAAAAAAAGCTGTAATCAGGGTTACTCCCCAAATTCCAGAATAAACCGTTGACCATTATGTGGCAGGCATTTAATGTCACCTGATACGCTGCCTGAGGGGACGACATACACTACCTACCCTGAGCAAATGAGGGAACTGAGATTGGATGCAAGGGGTGTATAAGGTGGCAGAGAGGGGGAGGTGGTATAATAGCCAAGAGAAAACAGCACATGGAAAAAGGAGGAATGCGAAGGCTTTTATTCTCCAGGAGTCATGTCAACGCACGGTATGCCACTGGTGATCAGAGAGGTTAGAAAACGCCTGCAGCTGCACTGGGCACTACGTTGACCATAGACTTACCAGAACAGTCAACCCAGAGGTTAGGCCTACTTCCTCTGCTGCCTGCCGCATAGAACCCAGGGTTAGATTCATTAGGGCACGCAGCTAGAAACGTTTTAAAACCTTTTGCAATGGAAAATGAGCATTTGTAACAAGTTGAGCTAGTCCTTCCCTGTTCCAGTCCGTTTTTGTCCGTTTGGTACCTAAATGAACACTGCCCAGGACAAGTAAAGATAACCATTCCATGAACCCCAACAAGGAAACAATGTGTTATTGTTCTGAAAACATGTATTGGATCAGATATGGGAGATTATTTCCAGTTTAGAACAATTACATTGAAATGCTACAGAACCCACCACACTGTAAATAGATGCTGGCTCAGATTCGAGATATACAGTGCATTCGGAAAGTACTCAGACCCCTTGAATTTTTCCACTTTGTTACATTACAGCCTTATTCAAAAACTGATCAAATATATTTTTTTTCTCCCCTCAAATCTAAACACAATACTCCATAATGACAAAACAAGCAGGTTTTTAGAAATGTTTGCTAATTCATAAAGAGAAATATCACATTTACAATAAGTATTCAGACCCTTTACTCAGTACTGTGTTGATGCATCTTTGGTAGCAATTACAGCCTCAAGTCTTTTAGGGTATGACACTGCAAGATTGGGAGAAAATCTCAAAATACAGATGTGCCATTCTTCTCTGCAGATCCTCTCAAGCTCTGTCAGGTTGGATGGGGAGCGTAGCTGCACAGCTATTTTCAGGTCACTCCAGAGATGTTCGATCGGGTTCAAGTCTGGACTCTGGCTGAACCACTCAAGGACATTGAGACTTGTCCCGAAGCCACTCCTGCGGTGTCTTGGCTGTGTGCTTAGGGTTGTTGTCCTGTTGGAAGGTGAACCGTTGCCCCAGTCGGAGTTCCTGAGTTCCTGAGGTTTTCATTAAGGATCTCTCTGTACTTTGCTCCCTTCATCTTTCCCTCGATCCTGACTAGTCTCCCAGTCCCTGCACTGAAAATCAAACCCACAGCATGATGTTGCCACCACCATGCTTCACCGTAGGGATGGTGCCAGGTTTCCTCCAGATGGGACTCTTGGCATTCAGGCCAAAGAGTTCATTCTTGGTTTCATCAGACCAGAGAATCTTGTTTCTCATGGTCAGTCCTTTAGGTGCCTTTTGGCAAACGCCAAGAAGGGCTGTCATGTGCCTTTTACTGAGGACTGGCCACTCTACCATAAAAGGCCTGATAGGTGGAGTATTGAAGAGATGGTTGTCCCTCTGGAGCTCTGTCAGAGTGACCATCGTCTTTCTGGTCACCTTCCTGACCATGCAAGCTCTAGGGAGAGTTCTTCCAACTCATGCAGTGGTTTTTGCTCTGACATGCACATTTCAACTGTGGGTCCTTATATAGAGGTGTGTGCCTTTCCAAATCATATCCACAGGTGGACTACAATCAAGTTGTAGAAACATCTCAGGAATGATCCATGGAAACAGGATGCACCTCAGCTAAATTTAGAGTCAAGTAGCAAACGGTCGGAATACTTGTGTCAATAAGGTATCCGTTTTTTTGTTTTAATACATTTCTAAAAACATGTTTCTGCTTTGTCATTATGGGGTATTGTGTGTAGATTGATGAGGAAAAACATTGTATTTATTCCATAATCGATTAAGGCTGTAACGTAACAAAATGTGGAAAAAGGGAAGGGGTCTGAATACTTTCCGAATGCACTGTATCTTATACAGTACACCATCTATGGTATAGGGAAGTACATGGTCTTGATATAGTAGTAATCTAAGTACTGTAAAATAAGTGGCAAACAATGTTACCGTACGAGCAGGTTTGGCCTAGACTAGCTAGACTACGGCACGTTTTCTAAAAGCATCTCAGAGTGCTGATCAAGAATCAGGTACCCCATGTCCTAGAAATCTCATTCATTATGATGTAAAAAAAAATACTAAACTGACCCTATATCAGCCCTCTTACTGTGAGACTTTGAGAATTCATATTCAGAAGTACTTACTTATTCCACTGTAGTGCCTCATCTTCCTGGCTAGTTCGTCCGACCGTGTCAGCTCCGACACTTTCACCTCAGGCTCCACTGTGGTAAAAATACAATGTAGAGTTACTCAAACATAGATGTATATGAATGAATAGAAAATGGAGACTCAATGATACCGAAGAGATGAGACAACAAACACTAGCGCACCAAAAGCATTTCAGCAGAGTCATCTATGGAGACTATGATTATAGTTTTGGTTTGCAACAAACATGTGAAGTAAGAATAGGGGAAAAGTGGGTGGTTAAATGGGAAAGTAATTCATTGTTGTAATTCAAAGACTTCATTATTGGATTTTCTGACTTAAATTGAAAGACAAAACTTTATCACCCTTATTCTCTCAAGACTCTCAATACCTGAAATGCACTAGTTATTTTGAATGTATGATGAATGTGGTAACCCTCTTACTCTCACTGCTGTTAAAGGTGTACGTCATTGTTTCATTGCCACTGTCAGGAAGGAGGGTCCCTCGGTCGTTCCTTCCGTTTGCTCGCGGCTGCTGGTGCACTGGCTCCTGGGCCTGGGAATTGGAGTTTTTGTTCTTCTTGCCTTTGCGCGTGCTGATGCGGATGACGCCGTGCACCAGCCTGCACTCTGCCTCCCGCTGCTCCAGGTTGTAGTCCTGAGCAATGCTGCAGATCAGCTCGCTGATCTCATTGGTCTTCCTTGAGAACGACGAGTCCGACGTGCACTTGGCCAGTTGGTCGATCTGGTGCAGCGCGTAGAGCTCTAGAAGCTTCTTAGTGATGAGCGAGTCAATGTCCGTGCCGCTATCGCTCAGGTCGTCCAGATCCAGGTCCTCCCGGGAGTAGATGGTGCTGGTGTTGCTGACGGGACGCTGGCTGTCGCCCTTGCCGCCAGGACGCGTCCGCTTGGGGCCCGACGACGTGGGATAGACCACCGTCTGGCCCCCGATGCGGACATCCTTGTAGCGGAAGCTGTCACTGGGAGGCAGCTTGGAGGACTGCTTGGCTGGCTTCATGCTGGGCTCCAGAGGGATGCCGCAGGTGGGGTTGGACACGGCCACGCCGTTGGGGGGGTGGGGCTGCTCAGAGTCAGCCTTTCCGGGGTGGTCTGTGGAGCTCTCGTTGTTGACAGGCAGACAGAGATCCCGGCTGCCACAGAAGCCACAGGTGAGGACACAGCAGAGGAGAGCCTTGCAGCCACTCCAGCCCATAGAGGCACAGGAGCCACATGCATTTGAGCTCTGGGGTGAGTCCGCTGAGCCAGGGATGAACCCCAGTGTCACTGACCCCCGCCCGCTGACGCGTCGAGTTGGGGGGGTTCCCCTGCGGCCTTGCTGGCCCTCAGAGTGACGGGTGTGGTCACCATTATACTGTTCCCGTGTATTGTGGTCGACATGGGGGTCCTTGTAGGGCTCTTGGCTGGCAGTACTGTCTCTAGAGATGGTGCGGCCCTGCTTGTAGCCGTCAGCCCTGGTGCTGTGTCCCCTGCGCTGTTTGTCGTGGCGGGACTTCTGAGGAGCCCCTGTGCTGTGGCCAGGCATGGCTCAAAGCACCCGGGACCTTTCAATATGATGGGAACAATGAAATATAAACACTTTATAGTCATATCTGGGGCAGCAGGGTAGCCTAGTGGTTAGTGTTGGACTAGTAACCGGAAGGTTGCAAGTTCAAATCCCGAGCTGACAAGGTACAAATCTGTCGTTCTGCCCCTGAACAAGGCAGTTAACCCACGGTTCCTAGGCTGTCATTGAACATAAGAATGTGTTCTTAACTGACTTGCAGAGTTAAATAAATATCTAAACACAGTAATTATTATGCTTACTAATCATCTCTTTTGCCAGTCACAGTCACATGAATCATTTCCTGTTGCAACAAGTAGACTATTGACGCCAAACATTGAACTAATACTGTATTTTGAGATACAGCCCATAGTTAATTGTTGTAGGCTACTTTGCTGATACATGCTTTAATCATGCAATTGGAGAGCATGCCATAGGAAAAAGTCAAATTCTGATATATTTCAAGTCAATCAATCTACATCGCGTATCAATTCGGCTTGTGGAATTGTCACAACGGCTTTGTTTTGGATACATTTTCCGTGCGTGCACTCGGTCTGTTTTGATCGCGTAGGCTACCCAGGTATGCTACCTTTGTAGGTTAATAAAGAAATTGGAAAGTTCGTTAAATATGACTTTTCAAAAAACAAACACCTCATCTATAAGGTCACTTTATGTCGGGCTAGAGTTAAGCTTGTTCGAAATTAGAGATACGCTTCTTCGTACGGTAAACATTTGAAAAGTCAACTTACCGCATAAATCGCTTGGGTTACTTTTGGCAACTCTTGACGCCGATAAAATTACGGAAGTCCGTAAGGAAAACGTTCTTCCTTTGAGTCGAGTTTGTGTGTATCTGTTTCTCAACTCTCCACCTGTGTTTTCTTCACAACAAAGTCAGCCGATTCCAAGACATATAACTACCTACCAACCCTAAGCTTCTTTTGGTAAATTCCACAGTGTTCTGTTCCTTCGTCTGCCCGTGTAGGTTATTACCTGCGGCTACAGGTAAATCCAAATTCTACAACACCCACCCAGAGGGAAGACATGACGATCTGAAATGTTCAAAATAAAAGTCCCCCGCGTAAAAGTAGAACATGTCAATAACCGAATAATTGCCTTCACATGAACAATATAAATATTTAAGTGACATTTGCAACACGCCAAATACCCCCAATGCAAATCACTGTATATGGAATATTATTGGCGTGTAAAACAAACTATTATAGATGCCACAGTAAAAAAAAAATATTGTAGGGAATACTCTGTAGGGTCTGTGGAATGTAGGCTATATATGCTTTCTTTTCATGGCGCTCTGAATAATAGAGTGTTGCTGGCCTTTTACTCCACCCATTCCATTGCCCACAATAAGAATCACTCCGCCCTCAAACTCAACTCTGGACCTGGAAGCTAGCTCCACCGTCTGTTTTCATTGTCAGGGACCGATTTAGACCTGGCACATCGGGTGGGAGCAATTAGTTATCAAGTAGAACAGAAAACCAGAGCAAAATCTATTTCTAGGTGTCGCAATAAAAATATTGTAGGGAATACTCAGTAGGGTCTGTAGAATCCATATATGGTGTAATTTCATGGGGCTCTGAATAATACGGGGTGTTGCTGGACTTTTATTATGGCCAATACATTGGCCACAATGCAAATCACTGTATATGCATTACATAAGGGCTCATAGAGAAAAAAGTATAATTTGTGCTGATGTAAAAGTGGAGTGGGGAGTACTCAGTAGAGTCTGTGCAATCTATATGTTGTATCATTTCATGGTGTACTGCATAATATGCAGTTTTGATCTACTTTTACTGTGGGCAAACATTTTAAAATGGGTTGCCTGAACACTATACGGCACAAATGTAGCACTGTACTGGAAAAACGATTATTTGTGCCGATGTTTCATTTTTAAGTGTTTCTTTCAGTAATTGTAGTAACTTGATTTTTTTGCAGAATCCCAAAAGTTATTTGTGCGTTGTTCAGATGTTATGTTCCTCAACACACGCAGCCAAACAGCGGAGGTTGGCATTGGCTGTTAATTCCTTGTACACCTTATATGCGGCAGTATTATGAAATTACAATGCAAGTTTCTCCCTCTATGGAGCTATAAAAAAATATTTTAAAAAAAATATATGTCTGAAAATGTATGATGTTGAAAATGTACTACACAGTAAGGATTCTACTCTTTAATCTTTCCTGCAAATAGGCCTTCCCATGAGAACGTTTTGAAATACCTACCACTTCTCTCCGAAAGGACCCTCTCCCATTCTTCACGAGTCAATGTAACACACCATTATTTGGAGTGGTATGCCTGAATTTGGAGTGGTATGCCTGAATCCAAAATTTGCCTCATCTGAAAAAACACATTTCAGTGTATCCTCTTATTTCGACGTCAACCTCTCCAGTTACATGCTGCTCATGTAATTACATTTTGTCATAGAGCTTCATATTTCCTCATCTGATAAACCTTTACCACAACTTTCTGGGTGGGTTGCACCAATATGGATTAACTCTTAAACTGGGTTAAATCAAGGTAGATCTATTCATCTTGTTGCACCAAATGTTAAAGCTAGTTTTAAATTAATCCTAGTTAAGTTAAATCCTTCCTCTAATCTAAGTTTAGTTTTCACTTTAAACCTAGATATATTCTAAGCCTGTTGCTCAATGAATTAAAAAATAATATATCAACTTAGATTGGAGATTAATTCTAAACAGCTACTTGAGGTGTTTAACCTGCTAAAATGGCAGCATATCTACGGTGGAAAGTTCCTCAGAGAATAATTAGAGACAGGTTTAATCCTGTTGAGTTTTATGATAATTAACTCATTATTAGTAGGCTATTTACATGCCCATTTGTACAACAATTGAATTGGAGTTCATGATATGCCCAGACTTGGTACGAATTATGATTTTATGAAACATGCTGTAACGGGCCTGATAACGGTAAGATTGTAGTGAAGTAGCATTAACGTTAGTTATAACATGCATTATACACTGTAAACTTGAAAGTATTAAATCAACACTTTAAGTGTTAAATTTAACACTGTCAGCGAGTACATATGATCCCACTCTACACAGAGTACAAAGTACACTGATTAAAGTGTTACATTTCTAGTGTTGATTTAACACTGAGGAGTGCAAAAAGTTAACACTACTATACTGGCCGGTGTTGATAAACATTTAACACTAAGAGGTAATCAACACTTTGAGTGTTATAGTGACACTCGCTAGTGTTGATCTACGATGACTCCTATTAGAGTAAAAATGTGTTAATGTATTTACTCTTCCCCTAAGTAAATGGAAATTACATTTTGTAAAACACTTGGAATTTCACAATAAACTCAAGCAAAGCTGTTTCAACATTCAAATATGTTTATTATGACCAAACCATAAGTCTCAGCCCTGGCTTAAACTGTCATAAAGTGACAGTAGAATGTAGTCAAAAGAATCCCCTGCTCCATTTGACATGAGAAAATCAATAGGTTTGTTGGAAAATGCTGACGTTTACATTAAAAACAAATATGTTTCTCAGAACCTAACCATAAGTATCAGCTCTGGTTTAAACTGTTATCAAGTGACAGTAGGGGGCAATGTAGTCAAAACAAAATCCCTTGCTCCATATGACATGAGCAAATTCGTGGTACATGATGTCATTTACATGAAATACCACGCATGGTGGATTTAGCTTTAAAACAACTTTAAATGCGTGCAAATGATCATCAAAACATAACGTTTCAAGAGCTGACCCAACCAAAAAAAACATTTTCCTCTTTCTGAACAATAGCCATCATTTTGTAAAATACTGGCATTTCAATGACTACTTCACCATATATGACCATATATGTACCATTGTGCTTTACCCATTTAACTGACAAAACATTTGTGTGCACTGAGACATTCAACTTGGCAGCAATCTCATGGCTTTCTTTCAGGTCATTGAGCCTTGACACCTTTCCCAGACCTATAGGTAGTCTATCCTGACTGAAAGTTTCCCAATTATATGCCATATCATTTAGGTGTTTCTTGGCTAAGCTCATAATCACATTCTCAAAACTCTTCAGTTGCTTTTTAAAGAAATGATGTTTAGCCTCGTAGCGCATACTGAAGAATGGGCCCAATATTCCTTATACAACAAGGATAATGTATCATGAAGTGGTGTTTCGGTAACAGATTTCTATCCGGAAACAAACACTTGAAAAGCCTATGATGTCCAGCAATTAAGTGCTTCAGATAGATTGTCATGCCCTCTGTTAGTATAGGAGAAAACACAATATTTACCATTTGTAGTAGTAACAGAAGCAGCTGCCAGTATTTATCATCTGTATTTATCACTGAATAGCCTTTAGACCCAATTCATTGCTCCCATCATCCAATTTGAGTGCAGGTGGATGATTCCTCCTCTCTGTGTAGCCATAGTTAAACGAACGAACTCTCCCTTACACATCTTTAGCAGTCACGAAGTTGGCTTGTATATACTGTAACACAAGTTTTGACCTCAAATGGTGCACCTCCTTCTACAATATAATGCATTATATCAACATAAAAAATAGTCTGTAATATTGAAGTACTGCAGAGAGTTCAATAATCCAGCATGCTTCACACCGTACACATGAGGTAGTGTTACGTTTGACTGAATAGTTTGACAATTTTCTTAAGGTTAGATCAGTAAATCTATGATGAACGGTTTTAAACTATGATCAGTGACATGTTGCACCAATATAAGAGGTATTTCGTGAGTTGAAATAGAGTAGCTGGACGATTTGACAAATGAGGCCACACAGTTGCTGTTCCTTGATAAAATATTAACAATGTAAGGTTAGAACCTCTCCAACTATCGTGAAATGTTCTCATGGGTTGGCTGATTTGAAATCAAATCTGTTATTTGCCAGAACTAGACAGAAACCTCATTCGTTAGCTAACGCTAGCTACTGTAGCTAGCTAGTTTAAAAACCAAGCTAGACAGTGTAACGTTCGTCGTTGGGAGAAAGAGAGGAGGACCAATGCGCAGCGTGGTAAGTGTTCATAGCTTTTAATGACGTACTAGAACACTGAACAAAACAATAAATAACAAACCAACAGTCCCGTAAGGACAAAGACAAAAACACTAAACAGGAAATAACTATCCACAACTCAAAAGTGAAACCAGGCTACCTAAGTATGGTTCTCAATCAGGGACAACAAATGACATCTGCCTCTAATTGAGAACCATACCAGGCCAAACAAAGAAATCCCAAATCATAGAAAAAAAGAACATAGACAACCCACCCAACTCACGCCCTGACCATACTAAAACAAATACATAACAAAAGAACTAAGGTCAGAACGTGACAGATAGCATAAAATATGATTTATTATTGTCATTACTTAACGTTATTTATTCATTTATTTTTGTCCATTAGCCACCTGATCATGGCCCTTAAAAAAACGTCACCGTTTCTCAAATCGGATGAAAGCGTGCTGGGAAAAAAAGAAAGGGAAAGCCAAAAAGGATGCAATAGACCGGAACCGGAGGGGGGTCTCCGTCCAAGTGAATTGATCCTTAACCCCATAAGATATCCGAGACTCATCTCCAGCAGTTTGCCCCTCTTCATAACCCCTATGATAACGATGGACAACTCGACCCAACAATATTTATTTAGTAAGCATAAATAACTGGTAAAGATCAATGGCTATAATAATGCACGTTAAAACTAACGTTAATGCAACTTCACTACAATGTTACTGTTATGAGGCCCGTTACAGCATGTTGCATAACATCATCACTCGTATCAAGGCTGGGCATATCATAAACCCCAATTTAGTTGTTGTACAAAATGGGCACGTAAATAGCCTACTAATATTGAGTTAATTATCATTAAACTCAACAGGATTCAACCTGTCTCTAATTATTCTCTGAGGAACTCTTTCGTTTTGGTCTCTCCACAGTAGATATGCTGCCATTTGGTGCAACAAGATTAATAGATAAACCTTGATTTAACCCAGTTTAAGAGTTGGTTGGTGCAACCCACCATTAATCATAGATTTACTGATCCAGATGAGATTTGATTGAGCTGCACCACTGACACTTCCTCATACGAACACTTGGCTACATCCGGATGAAAATCAGAAGCAAGTTCTTTATCCTCAAAAGTCTGAACACTTTGCTTATTTAGTTGGCAGCGTCTTCTATGAGCAGTTGACATTCCCTCATTTAAACGCTCCACAGGCAATATGTTTTGAACCTGAGCCTCGTTTACATTCTCTGTTTGTACTATTTTGTTCAATCTCACCTTGTTGTCACTAGCAACAGAATGTATAAATGTGTCACAGTTATACAGGTATGACAGCCCATCAGTGTTGCAGTCTTTGAAGCAGTTGGCTTCTTAACAAATCCCCTGCTAATAATCCATATTTGGCACTACCATTAACGCAAGGCAAGAGGGCATGAATGTTGTGTATGAAATGGCAATTCATTTCACGCTAGGGTAAGCAACAACAAAAAAGTGTTACGGATTTTGTTTTTCCAACGGATATTCACAACACAAAAAAGTCAATTCATTTATTATTTTGGAATTAATTTCACATACAGGACTCAATGTAGGCATTACAAGAAAGACAGAGTAATAACCAGCATGCTGTTTGACACAGCCCCCTGAAAACGGAACATATTTGGTTAGTAGAACCCCAACTGAGTATTTTCCACCCAAGTTTATTTGAGACAGGTAATAACGTGTTCTCTTTACCAGTGTGTGGTCTAGCAATGACTAAAATATGAAATCACATACATATGCTTTTGGGCCACATATTTGGCTGACGGCGACAACATAACATGCTAAAATGGTAGCTGTCCGTGGTGCTGATATGTGTCTCACTGTTCAAATGTCAACATAAAGCTTCCTATGACCTGGCTTTTTGTTCAAACTCACCTGTTTTGTATTTTAGGGACTGTAGTGAGTAGACTGGACCCTGTGTTTATGGACACACAATCAATCTTTGTACAGTGCTATATTTGTACTGTACAGTGTCCAGGCAAACCACTTTAAGCTGTTTGACCACAGTAAAAGTCCAGCAACACTCCATATTATTCAGAGCCCCATGAAATTACACCCTATAGATTCTATTGACCCTGCTGAGTATTCCCTACAGTACTTTTACTGTGGCACCTAGAATAGTTTTTGCTCTATAAGCCAATATGTATTCCATACACAGTGATTCGCATTGTGGTCAATGGAATGGGTAGAGGAAAAGTCCAGCAACACTTTCATATTATTCAGTGCCCCATGAAATTACTCCATATATATTTTCTACAGAGCCTACTGATTATTTCTTACACTACTTTTACTGCGGCATCTAGAATAGTTTTTGCTCTAAAAGCCAATATGTATTCCATATACAGTGATTCACATTGTGGCCAATGGAATGGGTGGAGCAAAAGTCCAGCAACACTCTGTATTTTTCAGAGCCTCATGAAATAACACCGTATATAGATTCTACAGACCCTACTGAGTACTCCTGATCCCACTTTTACATAAGGCACAAATAATTGTTTTTCCTGTACAGTACTATATATGTACCATATAGTTTCCAGGCACCCCATTTTAAGCTGACCACAGTTCCAACTCATCTGATTTGTATTCTAGGGACTCTGGTTAGTAAGTAGACTGGACCAATCAATAGTTTGTTCTGTACAGTGCAATTTGTTTTTTCAATACAAAACAAATACAGTTACTTTTCTTAAACAACATTGCATTCTTCAACAATTAGTACCAGTAAATAAACTAGAATCCTACTATCAAAATAATTATATATTTTTAACAAATGTAATTGTTCATTTTTTTTTACAAATAGGCTATTATTATGTTCTTGATATTGATTTACTTAAGCTCCAACCATTTCTCAATGTGCTCCACCTTATAGTTTTCTTTATCTTATATAAAGTAGTAATTATCTTTAGTTTTCTCTTTAGTTTTCCCCCGTGTAATTATAATTTTAACATTATGCAAAAAGCTGCAAAAAAATATTGATTTCGTATCATACACATAGCGTTTTACCGTGGACTTGTATTTTGAAGGCAACATTTGATAACCGGAGGTCTAAATGCTAAATGCCATGATGCCAATCACAGAGTTTCTAAATCCAGAGGTACAACATCGCGAGACTTCCGGGAACGCCCCAGAAACAGACCAAACAGACCTGGCCGGGGTTTATAAAGTCAATGAGAGAAGTGGAACATTCTTCTTAGTTGTTAATTTTCTTGAAATGTAATGGCACAAACTAGATTCGAGCCAACGTCTGTAGTAGTTGGGCATGTTATTACTCCAACCTCGTGAAAGTGGAAAACTAACACGTTGTCATTTTTGGCAAAAACGACTTTATATCAAAGGAGTGCCTTTGATTTGACGGCCTGCACATGCGCAGTTTGATGCCAGACGACCGTTAGACCTGATGATGTGTATCGACACTACCGGTCAAACGTTTTAGAACACCGAATCATTCAAGTGTTTTTCTTTATTTTGACTATTTTTTACATTGTAAAATAATAGTGAAGACATCAAAAATCAAGGCAACGGTAAGAATCTCTGGATTAACTATCTAAGTGTAGTAATGAATAAATTGGCACATTTCTTAAAAAATGTACAATTCTGTGAACTGTCTTGTGCAAGTTATAAATGAACACAATACCTGTTAGCAAAGGTGTCAGTTAGACTTGCAGGAGCTTGCAGGGATTTGTAGTTTTGCATGATGTGTACTTTGATGCTAATTAGCATTTTAGAGTCTGAGAGTAAAGAAAGCTGAAAATATTGAAATGTCACCTTGTCCAAGAGAGACTTGCATGGTTATCAAAATATCATGCCAGGGTAAGCCTACACGAAACACACCCTCATTTTAAGCCTTTCTAAATTACTATGTTCTTGTGGTCAAATTGCAGTCTCAATCCAATCTTATTTGTCACATGCATCGAACCCAACAGTGAAATGCTTACTTACAGGACCTTAACCAACAATGCAGTTTTAAGAAAAACAAGTGTTAAGTAAAAAAATAGATAAGTAAAGTGACTATGCATAGATAATAAACAGAGAGTAGCAGCAGCGTAAAATAGTGGGGTTGGGGCAATGCAAATAGGCTGGGTAGCCATTTGATTAGCTGTTCAGGAGTCTTGTGGCTTGAGGATAGAAGCCTTTTGGACGTAGACTTGGAGCTCCGGTACTGCTTGCCGTGCGGTAGTTATAAACATATTTGTAATTATATTACAAATCCCTGACCTACAATATTTTGTTTTTCTAAGTAGTGAGAACAGTAGGGAGCAGGCAATGTAGCAAAGTAATCTTTACATGTTCTACTTTTCTTAAATGTATACTGAACAAAAATATAAATGCAACATATAACAATTTCAAAGATTTGAATAAATTCATTAGGACCTAATCTATGGATTTCACATGGCTGGGCAGGGGCGCAGCCATGGGTGGGCCTGGGAGGGCATAGGTCCATACACTGGGGAGCCAGGCCCAGCCAATCATAATGAGTTTTTCCCCACAAAAGGGCTTTATTACAGAAAAAAATACTCATCAGCACCCCCCTCCGCACTAACAGGAATGTAAACAAATGTGTGCACAACATTTGAGATAAATAAGCTTTTTGTGTGTATGGAACATTTCTGGGATCTTTTATTTCAGCTCATGAAACATGGGACCAACACTTTACATGTTGCGTTTATATTTTTGATGAGTATAGTTTTGTAATTGACTAAAACAAGCAGACAACAAGAACATTTCGTTTGAAAGAGGTCAAGTTTTTGCTGTGAACCAATGGGGTAACCTAGGTGACCACAGGTTGTTTCCCCCACAGGCAGGAATGGTCACGATGTTCTATCTAATACCGACTGAGTCTATCCCAGCTGCACTTGGATAGGGGGAAACTCATCAAAAAACACAAGAACAGATAAACTCTTCTCCTTCCTGCCATTTACCACGCAATGAATTGTAGGTGCATCGACCACTCCATGAATCTAATTCCATAGAGCAAAGTCAAATTCTTCCGCTACTCCGTAAATGGCAGGTGCCCTGCTTCGAAGATCAAAGCACGACACATCATATTCATCAGTTCCAGTGAGATCCAACAGACGTTTCAACTGATCAACAGAAACACATCAAAACAAGCCCACTTCTCATGATTTTACTTTACCCATTGCTTTCTTCACCAGTTTTGATATTTTTTATATTTGAGTCATTTAGCAGACACTCTTATCCAAAGCAACTTACAGTAGTGGGTGGGTACATTTTTGTCATTTTACCCCACACTCGTCCCCCATGGGAATCAAACCCACAATCCTGGCGTTGCAAGGGCCATGCTCTACCAACTGAGCCGCATGGGATCACTAAGAATCAAACCCACAATTTACATTTAAGTCATTTAGCCTGGTGGAACAGCCACTTTACAATAGTGCATCTAAATCTTTTAAGGGGGGTGAGAAGGGCCCTATCCTAGCTCTGTCCAACTGGTGAGCCGCACGGGATCATGTACCAGTTGGGGTCCAGAGCACAGTTTTGATCCACTAAGTGGTAGGGGATGGATGAACGTGCCCTTGTTTGGGTGTAGGGCCTGAAAACACATCCCCACTAGATACGATGGGGTATCTGAAGCACTAGACACATTTACCAAAACAACTTTCCTCCCCTTTCCATTATTTTGGACAAAGGTCCACTCATCCTTTTTTCCACCGCCCTCATATTCAAGCTCCTCATCCGTTTCTGCCATTTCGCAGTGTGTCGGCCACCAGGCGGATATCTATTCATATGACATGTTTATCATCCAGTAGTCGGTGCAATTTGCGAAGTATCTGACCAGAGATCTACTGATATGTGTAGCATCAGAGATATGGAACGCCCAGTGTCACTTGAAATAAATACATTTCAGTCAATAAATAATTAAACGTGGAAATTAAATAGAGAAATTGAAAATGCAACACAAAAATAAATAAATAGCCTAGACCGATCAATTGGAAAATAAATTCTGAAATGGAAAATAAAATGCACAAATAAATAAATACATAAATTGAGGATTATACATGGCGTATGAACAAGAGGCCTAAAATACACATCTTTCAGCCTCCTATTGATTTCTCCAACTTTCCTCATCCAGACAGGTCTGCTCGATCCTGCTCTCTCCCCACTCCCAAGCTCAGTTAGTCGGGTAAGAGGTTCTCCAAACATGGGTCCAAACCTGGGTGTATTAGCATCTCTGATGGTATGGTGAGATCTTTGTCCGGTGGTGGACTGTGTCATTGTCCAGTGTTCATAGATATTTCTCACAACTAGCTGCGTGTCTATGTTGATGGGAGGGGTGCTGGCCCATTGCTTCGGGATCAAGGGGGGCATCAGGATTTTAAACTGCCTAAACATCTATAAAGCAAAAACACCCACCCAGATAACAATACTGACAAACTTCATTTCGGAGTCAAACTTCAAAGTAATATGTCTATAACGAAGTACAAATTGAAAAAGCAACCTTCCTTCAGGCGATTTGTGATGTTCATTTCGTTTGATTGGACTCTTGGAATTGGGTTGTTGTGTCGCTGCAATACAGTGTCACAGAAGGGTACATGCCATCCCTTTGTTAGATATGACAATAGAATTAGTGGCCTAATTATATGGTCATTTTTAACAGAGACATAGTATAGACTCATGCCAGTAGAGGGCACCCTCATACATTTGACTGATTTAACCCAAACGGGTTGGATTCCTGAAGAGTCCATTCTTTTAACCCTGGCCTAAACCCACTATAGGAGCTAGTCACACAATAATAGCCATGCCTCAGCCTAAAAGTGGCAGAACTTCTGTATATTTTTCACTTGACTGCATTAAATAACTGATGTGAGTGGAGCTTGCTGGTGTAAAACAGCTGCCTGGCAAATGTAGCTGGTGTGGTGAGGTGATCTTATTCCTTGGTAAAAGGGTGAAAAGAAACTGTTTAAACACATTCAATGTCTATATCATAGATTTCTGTTTCCAATTCAAATAAGGGTGCAATGCACCTCCAGTAGCTGAAAAAGCATAGAGCAAAACATGGGCTCATCAGTCACGTAAAACCGTTGAAACGCTTCCAGGTCATGTTTGCTTTGAGTTTACGAACCTTTTATCTACTCTCCTTTATTGTGCAGACTTTCTGTAGGTTATGACCCTCTCTTCCAGCAAATAATGAGTGAGCCGGGAGGAAGGCGCTGCCTCTTCTATTCCAAGTGCATGTAATTAGAGGACTGGCTTTGACCTTACTCAGTGCACGGTTAATCTCAGCCCATTTACTGTCTTCAGTAGAGTGCATGTAGACCCTGCTGGGATTATTGATGATAGCCAGCGTTTCCAGGTGTTTTAGAAATCCTGCCAGTGCGGAACCACGTCCTCCTTACACCGCCATCATTTTGACAGCAACCGAGGCTGTCACTAGTGTATCAGTGCAATACGTCACTTGCCTTGGGATGACTGAGCAGATGTCCTTTCAGCTGAAGATACCACTTAATAAATGACACATTTAAAAGGTGGACATGACATCCTTGAAAACATGATCATACTTTACAGGTGTGTAAGCAAGCAATCAATCTGTAAAACGATTTGCACTTTACATTACTGCAACCACGCATCAGACATCATTGCGTGCTATGTCATATAATAAGATCACTAAAATATGCTTACTGAATAGATAAACTCACACACAACAGAGCCAGTAGCATTGAGGTGGAGATGAATATATACTGTCAGTGTTGCTTTGGTCAATAGCGATCATTAGTTATGAAAGTCCCTGCAACTAAACTCACACGCAGGATAGAGAGATGCGCCGATACCTGCAGAGCCAGCAGGTGCAACTCTGACTAGCATCCTTCATCTTGTCCCACTTTCCCCCTACAGACACACTTAATCATCTCCCTTTCCCCATCTGCGCTAAGCAGGAGAGTCACACTAGCCCTGCACATTGTAACAGAATGGGGCAATGGAGCAGTGGTCATTCCAACAGCTCCCTGTAGAGTTGTAAAATTCCTTTAAGACTAAATGGAAACTTACTACAAATGTGATTTGGATAACATCTTGAAAACATGTTTTTATTCAGCACCACAAAGGGGTTTTTACAATTGTTTCATTTCAATGATCTTTACATAACACTGGTAAGTTATGCACGTGAGTTTATACACCACACTAGATCCTGCTTCATCACTTCAATACCACATCACTTCTGCACTCTGGAAATATGTGCCCATTCTTTCTGTCTTGCCCTGTCACGTCCTGTCACGTCTGGTTACAAAGTCAGTTAAGGACGAAGATATGACTTGCAGTGTACAATCATTCAATCTTCCCAAAAGAGTAGACATTCAAGGTTAGTTTTGCAGTCAAGACCCTTCAGATAGGCTATATTGCTTTGGTTCCATCTAGATATGTCAATAAGACCCACAAAGTACGGTGCCTTGCGAAAGTATTCGGCCCCCTTGAACTTTGCGGCCTTTTGCCACATTTCAGGCTTTTACATTTTTTACCTTTATTTAACCAGGCAAGTCAGTTAAGAACATATTCTTATTTTCAATGACGGCCTGGGAACAGTGGGTTAACTGCCTGTTCAGGGGCAGAACAACAGATTTCTACCTTGTCAGCTCGGGGGTTTGAACTCGCAACCTTGCGGTTACTAGTCCAACGCTCTAACCACTAGGCTACACTGCCGCCCCAAGGCTTCAAACATAAAGATATAAAACTGTATTTTTTTGTGAAGAATCAACAACAAGTGGGACACAATCATGAAGTGGAACGACATTTATTGGATATTTCAAACCTTTTTAACAAATCAAAAACTGAAAAAATGGGCGTGCAAAATTATTCAGCCCCTTTACTTTCAGTGCAGCACACTCTCTCCAGAAGTTCAGTGAGGATCTCTGAATGATCCAATGTTGACCTAAATGACTAATGATGATAAATACAATCCACCTGTGTGTAATCAAGTCTAAATGCACCTGCACTGTGATAGTCTCAGAGGTCCGTTAAAAGCACAGAGAGCATCATGAAGAACAAGGAACACACCAGGCAGGTCCGAGATACTGTTGTGAAGAAGTTTAAAGCCGGATTTGGATACAAAAAGATTTCCCAAGCTTTAAACATCCCAAGGAGCACTGTGCACGCGATAATATTGAAATGGAAGGAGTATCAGACCACTGCAAATCTACCAAGACCTGGCCGTCCCTCTAAACTTTCAGCTCATACAAGGAGAAGACTGATCAGAGATGCAGCCAAGAGGCCCATGATCACTCTGGATGAACTGCAGAGATCTACAGCTGAGGTGGGAGACTCTGTCCATAGGACAACAATCAGTCGTATATTGCACAAATCTGGCCTTTATGGAAGAGTGGCAAGAAGAAAGCCATTTCTTAAAGATATCCATAAAAAGTGTTGTTTAAAGTTTGCCACAAGCCACCTGGGAGACACACCAAACATGTGGAAGAAGGTGCTCTGGTCAGATGAAACCGAAATTGAACTTTTTGGCAACAATGCAAAACGTTATGTTTGGCGTAAAAGCAACACAGCTCATCACCCTGAACACACCATCCCCACTGTCAAACATGGTGGTGGCAGCATCATGGTTTGGGCCTGCTTTTCTTCAGCAGGGACAGGGAAGATGGTTAAAATTGATGGGAAGATGGATGGAGCCAAATACAGGACCATTCTGGAAGAAAACCTGATGGAGTCTGCAAAAGACCTGAGACTGGGACGGAGATTTGTCTTCCAACAAGACAATGATCCAAAACATAAAGCAAAATCTACAATGGAATGGTTAAAAAATAAACATATCCAGGTGTTAGAATGTCCAAGTCAAAGTCCAGACCTGAATCCAATTGAGAATCTGTGGAAAGAACTGAAAACTGCTGTTCACAAATGCTCTCCATCCAACCTCACTGAGCTCGAGCTGTTTTGCAAGGAGGAATGGGAAAAAATTTCAGTCTCTCGATGTGCAAAACTGATAGAGACATACTCCAAGCGACTTACAGCTGTAATCGCAGCAAAAGGTGGCGCGACAAAGTATTAACTTAAGGGGGCTGAATAATTTTGCACGCCCAATTTTTCAGTTTTTGATTTGTTAAAAAAAGTTTGAAATATCCAATAAATGTCGTTCCACTTCATGATTGTGTCCCACTTGTTGTTGATTCTTCACAAAAAAATACAGTTTTATATCTTTATGTTTGAAGCCTGAAATGTGGCAAAAGGTCACAAAGTTCAAGGGGGCCGAATACTTTCGCACTGTATAATATAATAATACATACAACACCAAAGACGGATAGCAACTTGGTTAAATCTATGCAAGTTAGTAAAAATGTGGCCACAGCAAGAGAGGCATCAAGGATATGCAGGTACCACGAGCCCGGCTGTTCACACTTAAAATAGTCTCTCCATTAAACAGTGTAATTACATCACTTATGTAAGGATAAACTGTAGAACTGTTATACATTGTTATGCTTACATAGGTTATGTAATTATATTCAACATATTGTACAGAAATGTATGATACAGGTAAGTCCCTCACACATGTGTGCATGGTTGGGCAGAAACTGATGATATGTAATCTGATTACAATAGAAAAAAAAGTACTTTTAATCAGTTATGTTACCAGCCCAAAATATCAGATTACAGATGCTTTTGAAAAACTAGAAGATTACTTTCAAATTCATAAAGGATGTCTGCTGTTTTCTCAATGACATTTAATTCAGCATTGATAAAATAACAGGTTTAAATTAGTTCCACCAGAGCAAGTCTGACCACAAGTCAGAGACCACTGTGATGACACACCAAATGTGCGTGTATGGATAATTTTGATCTACTTCTAATAAGGGGAAAGTAAACCAATTTACATTACTGAGTTTGGATAATCCAAAAGTTACGTTACTGATTACCATTTTGGACAGGTAACTAGTAACTGTAACAGATTACATTGAGAAAGTAACCTACCCAAACCTGAATGCAAGTTCACTCCAGTCCCGTTCCATTCCAGGGAATGAGGAATCACAAATCCACCGAGATGGAGCCTGGTTTGAGCTGTGTGTCTGAGGGGATCTGTACTAAACAGGTGTCAGTGGGTAGCTGTGATAAGCGGTTATCTGAGTGAGCCTGTCCAAAACTACCGTTTGTCGGTGGCTTCTCTTCGACTCTGACGTCTTTTGAGAGGTATTCCCGGCGTGGGTCAGTGTCGATCTCATAGCGGTGGTGATACCCCTCCAACACTTCATGGCAGGCATCTCGTGTCTCCACCACCCACTTTTTAATACCTTGCCGGTTGAGGTAGAGCACAAAGAGGAAGACCATGCCCACAAAGCCCAGCACCAGACCCAGGAGGACGTAGGAGGTCTGCAGGGAGAGGTCGCCCACCTCGTCTCTGATTCCGACCAGAGGTGGTGAAGTGGCATGGCATCCGACAACTTGGACCCCGAGAGCCCGCAGGGGCCTGTCCTGAAACTCCCAGGGTGAGGCGCAGGTCAGGGCTTCTGCATCCCCCACCTGAGCCTGGGAATTCTTAAGCCACACAGCAAAGTCTTGGATCTCACATGTGCAGACATAGGGGTTGTGGCTCAGCAGGATGCGGGGGGCTTGCCCCAGCCTTTCCAGCTCCCCCAGAGCATCACCTTGGAACGCCCTGAAA
This sequence comes from Oncorhynchus keta, assembly GCF_023373465.1. NCBI lineage: Eukaryota > Metazoa > Chordata > Actinopteri > Salmoniformes > Salmonidae > Oncorhynchus > Oncorhynchus keta. Next base: position 4,976,339 of record NC_068451.1, read on the forward strand.
GAGTTGCGGGTCAAGTCAAGCAGCTCCAGGCGGCGCAGGCCAAAGAAGGTGCCGTTGTTGATCGATGCTAGGGAGTTGTTACCAAGGAAGAGGTGCTGCAGGCTAGGGAGGTGGGAGAACATCCCTGGGGGTAGGAAGACCAGGCGGTTCCCGGAGAGGTCTAGGCTGAGCAACCCTCCTAGGCCTCCCCAGCGCAGTGCGGTGGTGAGATCTGTCAGTGAGGTGTAGTTATAGAGGGAGCGGCTGAGGTTGAGCTCCTTTAGAGGACTCCCTGGGATGTTGAGGGCTTCAGGGTGGATGAGAGTCAGATGGTTGCAGCTCATGTCCAGGGAGCGCAGGTAGGAAAGGGTAGAGAAGCTGTGGGACGCAACCTCTGTGATCCTGGGAAGACAGATGGACCATGTTTACAGTCCCCAAACCGCATATTGGACTCAGAATTCATGTTTGCTGAATTATTGTCATGCTCATATAGGGTATCTAAACATTTCATAAGTTGGTGTGATGGCATTCAGGAGAACATGAAATAATAATTGTATTGTTTTCCTGCTATTTCTCCCCAATTCTGTGAATTCCAATTGGTAGTTATAGTCTTGTCCCATTGCTGAAACTCCCGTATGGACTAGGGAGAGGCAAAGGTCAAGAGCCATGCATGCTCCAAAACACAACCCTGCCAAGCCGCACTGCTTCTTGACACACTGCTTGCTTAACCAGGAAGCCAGCCGCACCAATGTGCCGGAGGAAACATTGTACAACTGGCAACCAGGGTCAGCTTGCAGACGCCCGGACCCCCACAAGGAGTAACTAGAGCGCGTTGGGACAAGGACATCCCGGCCGGCCAAACCCTCCCCTAACCCGGACAACACTGGGCCAATTGTGTGCCGCCTCATGGGTCTCCCGGGCACGGCTGGCTGTGACACAGCCTGAGATTGAACCCTGGTCTGTAGTGAAACATCAGAACACAATTCTCTTTGATGAGAATATCTACTCACCTATTGTTGCTCAAAATGATGGTGGTGACATTTTTCAGTTCTTGAAATGTCTCTGATCCAATTCTGAATATATTGTGTCCTGTGATGATCACATTCCTTGTGTATCCTGGAATATCTTGTGGTATGGAGCGAAGGTCCTTGGAAACGCATTTCACTGTGCGCGTGCCAGCAAAGCATTGGCAGCCTGATGGGCACTCCAAGCACTGGTGGGGCGCACAGAGTAGCGCACCAAAAAGTACAAGGATTACCAAATAATGCATAACTCAACAGAAACGTTATAAACTGATAAATACCAGAATATGCAGAAGGAGCAGTTAACGGTGAGTCATATTACGCCGTGTCATGCACATCAAGGAGAAAAAAAACCTCAAGACTCCGGCATAACGGTATAATGAGGTGTTAGCCTTTCTTTAGATGGTGCCCAATGGTTTGTGTCTGCATTGTGTGAGAAGGATGTTTCGTCTGCTGAGCAACAGGACCGGCAAGTTGTTAGCTTGACTTGAAATACCGGCGCAGAATCAAGGAGAGGAACAGTGAACGTTTTTTAAAGGCACAGACACGAAACATATTATACCACACGGAAGAGTCTCTGTGGTGTCTTTGTGTGATATGATTTAACAGTTTATAAACAATGAACAAGTAGGCTATGCATATTATGTACATGTATTTATATTTGTTCCAATAAATAACAACACTAAACAGAGGGTAGTGCCCAGGACCCAGTACATATAATAATTTCGCCGGTGCTTATATTTGTCCTGTTACACACAAGTGTGAAATGGGAAATGTTTTTTTTGCGTGGCCAACTCCCCTGAAGCACCCGCAGGGTTCCAGTATTGTGGTTCCGGTATTCGAACCCAACGTTCTAAACTCGAGGTTACGTGCCGCCCTCACTCGGGCCGAGCTCCCTGTCACCCAGGACCTCAATAACAGGCAGTTAATGACTCCAGCCATCCAATTCATAGACTGTTCTCTCTGCTACCATACGGCAAGCGGTGCCGATGTACCAAGTCTGGAACCAACAGGACCCTGAACAGTTTCTACCAGCAAGCCGTAAGACTTTTAGTTAAATAAATAACTACCCAGACTATCTGCATTGACCCGTTTTTTTACACTAACATTTTTGACTCATCACATACGCTGTTGCAACTGTTTATTATCTATCCTATTGCCTAGTCACTTTATCCCTAGTTATATGCACATATCTACCTCAATTACCTCGTACCCCTGCAGATCGACTCTGTACTGCTACCCCATAGCAAGGTTAGCGTTACGCTGTATTTATTATTACTTTTCTATATTTTCTGTCTCTCTGCATCGATGGGAAGCATTTCGCTGTTAGTCTACACCTGTTGTTTACGAAGCATGACAAATACAATTTGATTTGACTTTACTAGCCTATGGTATAGCTTATTGCCCATCATTTCTGTAATTCTATCGAATGAGTGGTCATGCATATGGACTACTGTAGAGTATATTAACATTCCCAAGCATGTTGCTTCAGAGAACTTACTGCATGAAAAACGAACACTGTCTGATAAAATATAGTAAACAATTACAAAGTAAAATTATGTTGAGCTGGTATAAGCTGGGGGCATTTAAGAGTGACGGGTGGCCCACACTGGTTAAATGGGGGTTAGGAGTCAGTAAGAGAGACCAATTTGAATTTATGACCATAGACAATATATTTACATTTAAATTATCGTAATTTAGCAGATGCTATATCAGTTCTATATACAGTGCCTTGCGAAAGTATTCGGCCCCTTGAACTTTGCGACCTTTTGCCACATTTCAGGCTTCAAACATAAAGATATAAAACTGTATTTTTTTGTGAAGAATCAACAACAAGTGGGACACAATCATGAAGTGGAACGACATTTATTGGATATTTCAAACCTTTTTAACAAATCAAAAACTGAAAAATTGGGCGTGCAAAATTATTCAGCCCCTTTACTTTCAGTGCAGCAAACTCTCTCCAGAAGTTCAGTGAGGATCTCTGAATGATCCAATGTTGACCTAAATAACTAATGATGATAAATACAATCCACCTGTGTGTAATCAAGTCTCCGTATAAATGCACCTGCACTGTGATAGTCTCAGAGGTCCGTTAAAAACGCAGAGAGCATCATGAAGAACAAGGAACACACCAGGCAGGTCCGAGATACTGTTGTGAAGAAGTTTAAAGCCGGATTTGGATATAAAAAGATATATTAAAAAGATTTCCCAAGCTTTAAACATCCCAAGGAGCACTGTGCAAGCGATAATATTGAAATGGAAGGAGTATCAGACCACTGCAAATCTACCAAGACCTGGCCGTCCCTCTAAACTTTCAGCTCATACAAGGAGAAGACTGATCAGAGATGCAGCCAAGAGGCCCATGATCACTCTGGATGAACTGCAGAGATCTACAGCTGAGGTGGGAGACTCTGTCCATAGGACAACAATCAGTCGTATATTGCACAAATCTGGCCTTTATGGAAGAGTGGCAAGAAGAAAGCCATTTCTTAAAGATATCCATAAAAAGTGTCGTTTAAAGTTTGCCACAAGCCACCTGGGAGACACACCAAACATGTGGAAGAAGGTGCTCTGGTCAGATGAAACCAAAATTGAACTTTTGGGCAACACAGCTCATCACCCTGGCAGCATCATGGTTTGGGCCTGCTATTCTTCAGCAGGGACAGGGAAGATGGTTAAAATTGATGGGAAGATGGATGGAGCCAAATGCAGGACCATTCTGGAAGAAAACCTGATGGAGTCTGCAAAAGACCTGAGACTGGGACGGAGATTTGTCTTCCAACAAGACAATGATCCAAAACATAAAGCAAAATCTACAATGGAATGGTTCAAAAATAAACATATCCAGGTGTTAGAATGGCCAAGTCAAAGTCCAGACCTGAATCCAATCGAGAATCTGTGGAAAGAACTGAAAACTGCTGTTCACAAATGCTCTCCGTCCAACCTCACTGAGCTCGAGCTGTTTTGCAAGGAGGAATGGGAAAAAATTTCAGTCTCTCGATGTGCAAAACTGATAGAGACATACCCCAAGCGACTTACAGCTGTAATCGCAGCAAAAGGTGGCGCTACAAAGTATTAATTTAAGGGGGCTGAATAATTTTGCACGCCCAATTTTTCCGTTTTTGATTTGTTAAATTTTTTTGAAATATCCAATAATAAATGTCGTTCCACTTCATGATTGTGTCCCACTTGTTGTTGATTCTTCACAAAAAAATACAGTTTTATATCTTTATGTTTGAAGCCTGAAATGTGGCAAAAGGTCGCAAAGTTCAAGGGGGCCGAATACTTTCGCAAGGCACTGTATATAGTTACGACTATCCCAAGCCAAACGTTCATTTATATGACATTCCTTTCTGAATCTAGTAAAAATGTACTTCAAAACAAGCCAGAACAGCTGGACATAACTACCCTCATGAGAGTGTGAATGTTAGTACTGCACAAAGAAGTGTCCCATCAAAACATTTATTCTTCTTCTTTCACTTTTTATGATTACAACAGAGCAGGAAAATCCCTTGTATTATCTCTCCCCTCCGTTTCCCACTTCGTGTCCCTTGTGTGGTCAGTGCAGGTTGAGCGTTAGGATGAAGGTGACGAGGGCTCCAGTCAACATAAGGAAGGGCAGCCAGGTCTTGAGGAAAGACACACAGCTGGGGAAGGACAGAGAGAGAGAACAGTGAGAGTAGTAATGACAGTCATTAAATCCTCACATTTTGGCTGTTGGTCAACAACACAATACATTTGTCGTCTATACTGCCCTACAAGGGCAAAACTCAGTAACTACACTTTTTTTGGGGTCAAAATTGCATTAAGACTGAAATCAGGCGTTGTAGTATCTGTTTTGTCTTGTGACATAATCAACTGTTTCAATTATGTTCCATTTCAGAGAACGTTTGAGTTTGAAATTTGCAGTTACTACAAAATCCAAGTACAAAACAAGGAAAACCGCAGTAACTGAAGTTACTGCACTTTGGCTTTGTTCCACCATACAAAGACCAGTAACTACGCAACAGTGAAACTGAGAAAAATTGCTTTAAAGTTGATTTGCTTTTCCAGACAAATATGTTGTAGGTAGATAAGTGATAATGCACTGATGTATTATCTTGTTCTGAATTGTTTATGCATATCAACCATGACCACTGATTTGACCTAAGTCAAATATTTTCTTTAGATATAAACATTCTATGTGATGAAACAGTCCTTACCTTATGGCAAAAAAATGTTTGAGGATTGCCTTTGGCTTTTATAGGGCAGTATATAGAGACAGGTAAGGAAGTGCAGTCAGTTAAATTTCCCAGAAACCAGGGTAATTTACACAGGCCACTGAGGGCAGACCAACTCTCTAATCTCCCAGAGGTTTACCCCACTCCCTTCACCTCACTCCTTCCCCGTTCTCCACCCTAGTACCCCCCCCTCCTGCCGATCCAGCAGTGGGAGCCCTGGCAGAGAGTTGATGTGGTGATGAGGGGGCCACATCTGGCAATGATGAATTACACGGCGCCCCACTGTTTAAGGACTTGGTGCCCTCGGACGATAATGCGGAGGCTGCACAAAGCAGTGACACTAGCTCCCTATGTGGGTCGGGGGAGAATAATGAGGGGGTTTCTCAACAGCATATGTTTCCCCGTGTCTGGAGCTCCTCTGTCTCTCCTGCAGAGCGTTGCCTGCTGGCAGGTGCATGCTTGCTTGTTCAGACTCGGTGCTGTTGCTGTTTTGCATAGTTTGCTTCTGCCCATTTCATCAGCATGTCTGATTCTAGTTCCACACCAGTTAGTCAAATGATCCAGAGGGAACGCACATACACATAGATGGATTGGTCAGTCAGAATGATGCTTTGTGAGTGGCAAGTATTGTTGTACAGAAGGTTCAGTGTTCACGCCTAGGTTAGGACAGGAATGAGCATACTCTGTTACATACAGTAGAGTACCTCTTCATTGCATGATTGCATGGTATCTCACCTGACATGCTTGCCGTGGATAAGGGACCGCAGGCATAGGTTGACCATGTTCCAGGACGTTCTGTTGTCGTAGCGCATGAGGTTAAGGGCCAGGGCCACGTGGGAGTGGCAGTTATCACAGCAGAGGTTGTGCTACAAGAGACAGAGGAAGAAGGCTAGTCAGGTCTAACTCTTGGCGGTTTTTGTCAATATCGCTACAATGGGCCTTTACAATCATTGTACAAAACATGTACATATAAATACCTTTGCCCCTTACAATAGGCCTTTACTGGAGATGTTCAATAGGCCTTTACTGGAGATGTTCAATAGGCCTTTACTGGAGATGTTCAATAGGCCTTTACTGGAGATGTTCAATAGGCCTTTACTGGAGATGTTCAATAGGCCTTTACTGGAGATGTTCAATAGGCCTTTACTGGAGATGTTCAATAGAACCTAGGAAGGAAATATAATTCCACTACTAGACCTGTCTGTCTGTCTGTCTTATTATGACACTGTCAATGTTCATACCGGCCTGCATTTGTACTCCTCCGATGCGTCGTGCACTGCCTTGTCCCAGGCAGCTGAGCCAGTGCCACACACCTTATCAACATCAAGCTTCCAGTACCTGTTAAGAGACAAGCAATGCTGCAGATGCCTTACTACCTAACTGCAATGTCTGCATGTTAATTTTGAGCACAATATGCCAGGCCTAGCTCCAAGCATTGAACGAACAAAACCAACTTACTTTGTTGGTCTTCCAAAGGCCATATTATCTTCCTGAAAGGAAAGATGGGACATTTTGAGGAACTATCGAAACAGATGGTCCGATAATAACATTAGGCTTATGCACATAAAGCTGTAGGCCTACTGTCATAATGCATGATCTGCATATACTCACAGACACTAAGTACGATCCAGCGAAGTCTCTTATCACGCCTGCAGAAGTACAGATCCCCATGTGACCAATGAAGGGGAGCAACCACCTGAACAAAACATAGGTACGGCACTGTATTGGGGAGTCCTGGGAATAAAGAATGCGTGTATATTATAGGGCATCTAACGGTATGGGCATTTTAATTCCAGCCCACATAGTATTTGGAAATTCACTAGCTATAATGCAAGCTAGTGATATAAATATCCAAAAGATGTGATCGCCTACATGACCATTGATGTTTATCAACATGACCAAGTAAATAGTATCTCCATTTCAGATGGTGAGAGCAAAAGAAAACAACCGGAAAAGTGGCTACTCACGACAGTATTGGAATAGGTGTCCAAACGACGCAATAAGGATAACGGCTGTTTTTCCGGTCTATTTTTTCAAAACCCCCGTGATAATTAATCATTATATCTATTTCGTCCGCCTCCTGCGCCATCAGTAATTTTAACACTGTGCGGTAGCCTGTCGCTGCTCAACTGACATCACGAAAATGCTTAGGCGAGTATGGCGGCCGCGTTCGACGGCCTGCAAAGCAGTCATGCAACAAATCTCACAAAGCCAGCCTGGATATTAATTAAATGCCCAATGCCGACGTTTTTATATCAATATCAAATAATTTCTTGGTAACAGTTAAGTATCTTAGATCTCAATTAAAATGGGAAAATAGCTTTTTTTTTTTTTTTTTTTTAAAGTAAAAAACGACTTCTCAAAGGTCCAATGTGGTGGTCCTGAGCTGGCACGGTTACACGTGGTCTGCGGATGTGAGACCGGTTCCAGAATCCAGACACATGTTATAAAATGACGTTGGAGGCTGTTTAATATAGTGAAATGAAGATTCAATTCCATGGCAACAGCTCTGGTGGATATTCCTGAAGTCTGCATGCCAATTGCATGCTCCTTTGAAATTTTAGACATCTGTGGCATTGTGTTGTGTGACAGAACTGCACATTTTAGAGTGCCATTTTATTGTCCCCAGCACAAGGTGCACCTTGTCATACTTGAGTAAAAGGAAATATTCCTTAATAGAAAATTACAAAAGTCACGGAGTACAATACTACTTGAGTAAAAGTCTAAAAGTATTTGGTTTCAAATATACTTAGGTATTTAAAGTCAATGGAATTTCTAAAATGTTTTTATTAATCAAAAGTACAAGAATAAACCCTTTCAATTTCCTTATATTAAGCAAACCAAATGGAACAATGTTATTTTTTTATTGACACAGCCACGGGCACACTCCAACACTCAAGACATAAGAAGCATTTGTGTTTAGTGAGGCCGCCAGATCGGAGGCAGTAGGGATGACCAGGGATGTTCACTTGATAAGTGAATTGGACCATTTTCCTGTCAAAATTAAAATAGTTTTTTTGGGAGTCAGGGAAAATGTTTGTGGAGTAAAAAGTACATTATTTTCTTTAGGAATGTAGTGTAGTAAAAATTGGCTAAATAGTAAAGTACAGGTACCCCGAACTACTTAATTAGTACTTTAAAGTATTTTTACTGAAGTACTTTACACAACTGCTGAGTGGATAGTTGTGGACCTGTGTGTAGCCTATATTTCTGCACCTGGAACAGTGTGCAGGTGGAAAACATTAGTAATACAATCCAAATCGTCATTACCCTGGTTAAATACAGGTCTGAGGTGAAACACAAACTCAAGACAAGTGGTTCAACAATATTAGACCTCTTTTATTTTTCTCTTGCAGCAAACTTTGTCATTGGATTTTTCCCAAAGAAAACAAACAGATAAAAAAATGTCTTAAATTATTTTTTTTTAACAAAGAAATTATACATGGAAGCCTAGTGTTCGAGGATTCCATCCTTAGGTTCTCTTTGAATCCACGTCATCAGTGAGCTGGAGGTTTGCTGGTCGGCCAGAGGACCGAGAGGCTCATTGTCCAAATTTGCCCTTTACAATGTTACCTTTAGACAAAATCTCATATGACCTCATAAGCAAAATTCCAACTGCAGCAGAGGACTCATGCTGGCTCCAAAGCTACAGGAAGGGAAAAATCCCTATCCCATTCTTCCCCCAAAACTTTCTGGAGAAAGCTGAAAGTGCTCGTGTAGGGATCCCGAACCCCAAAAGACACCAAATGAATAGCGTCTATGAAATTGCCTCTATGCCATGCATGAATGATATTAGGACTGGTGGTATTGCCCTAGGATAGTGAAATACCATTCTTTCTTCTTCACTTTCCCTCTCTCTGTTCAGAGCATCAGTCCAACATAGGTTAACTTTCCCATAATTCCCAGGTTAACTTTCCCATAATTCCCAGGTTTTCTAGAAATACTGGTTGAAAGATTCCCGATTTTGTGCTTATTCCATCCGAATCCCGGTTATCTACCGACCGGGATATCTCGAAAAACTGGGAAACTTGTGGAAATTACCAGAATTTTGCAACCTTTAGTACAACAAAGTTCGACAGATTTTCTGACCAATCAACACCTGACTTATCAATTAAATCAAACCCCTAAACGTAACCCCACAACCATCCTTTAGAATTATCCGTCTCTACATTGTTATCAACAAATGACAGAGGAGCAAATGTCTATGTGTTGGAGAAAATGTGAGGAGCTACTGCTTCAGTCTGACAGCTTTGTCTTAACCTACATAATAAAAGTAAAAGGGAAACATTTTGCATACCTGTCAATAAAATAGGCATATAGAGCCACAAGAACTTCTCAACAACAGACAAAGCAAAATGCAACATGGATCCTTGGCCATTTTTTACTCTCAAAACTTAGAACAAATGCAGAGCCATTATTTTTTTTGTCAGACCGAGTTTAAAAGAAACAAGGAGCACAATCCCATCAACACATTTAATTTGAGTTGGAGAAACACTTCAAGACTGGGTAACACTTAAAGTCAAGACTTCTTGTGCTCTCTTCCTGTTGACCAATATTCCAACAACTTAAAAAAAGGATTGTAAATCAAAAACTTTATGTAGAGACTTTCAGAGCTGGAGAGGGGCTGAGTGTGACCTCTAACCTCTGAGCCATCTGTAGGCTACACTACCAGAGGCCGGGGGCTTCTGCTTGTAGTGTTTCCCTCCAACGCGCTCCTCCTTGAAGAGGGTTTAGAAGTGGTTGACACCTAGCTCATAGTGAGAGATTGGGAAGTGATGGAGTGCTCTCCTCTTCTTTACCGTATAGGCCCAATACCCCTAGCCTTGGAGCAGCGGAGGGAGAGGCCGAGGTGATGTCGTTGGTGTTCTTAAAAAAAAAGGTGAAAGGTCGTCGTCGTCACCCCTGTGGAATCCCCTCGCCAAACTGGTTTCCTCCAATCCTGCCTCGGGATGTGAAAGAGGAGGGCAGTGCATAGTGCAGAGCTGTGACATGACATTCACTCAATGTTGCTTTCGTTTTAGAGGGGTGAATGAAACATTGACAAACAGAATATCTATGGTGCTTTTTCCCCCTCCTCACAGACACACACGTACACACACACAGACAGCCTCAGGGTTTGGGAGGGGGTGGGGGAGGAGTGCCTTGCGTCCTGCTCCCTCCATACTGTATGTGGTGTTGGGCCCGCTAGTCTAGCTGGGCCGGCACTGCACCTGGCCGTCTGAGCTGTCCTCATCGTCCGAGCCCTCTGGCCCGCGGCCGCTGAGGCCCGTGATGCGGTAACCCATGTTGAGCAGCATGACCTCCAGGGGGTCGGCATTCATACGCCGCTGGTTGGCTGCAGCGGCGCCCTCCATGTCCTCCACCACGCGCCCGTTCCCACTCTCACTTTCCGCCTGGATGACAGAGGGAAAACGATGGAGAGAAAGAAAGGTAAGAAAAGGGTTCACTTCTGGTGTATTCTAAAGTCAGCCTTTAATTTTTTTTTTTATATATATATTTTTTTTACATCAGACTACTACAAAAGGAGGCCATAGGAAAGGACAGATCATACTGCAGCCTCAATTGTGACAATCCAATAACCAGATGTACTATTGGGTTAATTTTTGCGTAAACCTTGATAGTTTTTAATGCATTGGCAACAAATACATTCAATCAAAGAATCAATCATGTTGGTGATTGAATGAATTGCTTCTTAAATGCATCTATTCTATGCATAGTGTCCTTGGTCCCGTTTCTCGCTGTATATAGCCTACCATTCCACACAAAATAAGTTTGCTCATTGGGGAAATTAAGTTTTGAATTTAATAGAATTTAATAATGTTGATAATGACCTCCGGCCTGGGGTTCCAGAGCCGCACCACAGGGTCGATGCCGCTGGTAGCCAGGAAGCAGTAACTGGGGTGAGGCTGCAGGCAGTTGACTATGGACTCGTCCCCCTGGAGGATCCGCACCAGGTTAGCAGTCTCCTTCTCCCAGATGAAAAAGGAGCCGTCGTCGGAGCCGCTCACAATGTACTGGCCTTTACTGTGGGTGTGGGGGATTATATATACACACACTAAACAAAAATACAAACACAACAATCTCAAAGATTTTACTGAGTTACAGTTCATATAAGGAAAATCAGTCAATTTAAATAAATTCACATGACTGGGAATACAGATATGCATCTGTTTGTCACAGATACCATAAAAAAGTAGGGGTATGGATCAGAAAACCAGTCAGTATCTGGTGTGACCACCATTTGCCTCATGCAACGTGACACATCTTCTTCGTATGGAGTTGATCAGGCTGTTGATTGTGGCCTGTGGAATATCGTCGCACTAGTCTTCAATGATTGTGCGAAGTTGCTGGATATAGGCGGGAACTGGAACAATCTGTCATACACGTCGATCCAGAGCATCCCAAACGTGCTCAACGGGTGACATGTCTGGTGAGTATGCAGGCCATGAAGAACTGGGACATTTTCAGCTTCCAGGAATTGTGTCCAGATCCTTGCAACATGTGGCCGTGCATTATCATGCTGAAACATGAGGTGATGCCAGCGAATGAATGGCACAATGGGCCTCAAGACCTGTGCATTCAAACTGCCATAGATAAAATGCAATTGTATTCATCATCCATAGCTTAAGCCTGCCCATACCATAACCCCACCTCCACTATGGGGCACTCTGTTCACAACGTTGACGTCAGCAAACCGCTTGCCCACATTACTCCATACACATGGTCTGTGGCTGGGAGGTCAGTTGGACGTACTGCCAAATTCTCAAAAACGAGAGAGCCGTCTTATGGTAGAGAAATTAACATTTCATTATCTGGCAACAGCTCTGGTAGACATTCCTGCAGTCAGCATGCCAATTGCATGCTCCATGCACATTTTTATATCCCCAGCACAAGGTGCACTTGTGTAATGATCATGTGGTTTAATCAGCTTCTTGATATGCCACACCTGTCAGATGGATGGAATTTCTTTGCAAAGGAGAAATGCTCACTCAGGGATGTAACTACATTGTGCAATTTCTGGTTGTGGAGAAATATGTACGTATGAAACATTTCTGGGATCTTTAATTCAGCTCATGAAACAGGACCAAAACTTTACATGTTGCTTTTATATTTTTCAAAAGGGAGAGAGAGTCAACTACTAAACCTTGTCATTGTTTGATACTGCACACAGGTGGCAGACATTTCCGTAACATTTCATTTGAAGGGTACTTAAATAAGGACTTCATAATGCATTCATAATCAAAAAGTACATGAGCATTATTTCATTCTTATGTCAACTACCACAATTTGATACCTTATGAACTGCTCATGAACTGCTTTGATACCTTATGAACTGCACGTGTTATGAAGTTCTTCAGGAGGCACCAACGTTTCTATAGAACAGCATCATGTTTTCTTTAAAAGGTTAAAAGAAATGCTGTACATTTCTATACAGTGCATATGAAAAGTATTCAGACACCTTCCCCTTTTCCATATTTTGTTACATTACAGCCTTATTCTAAATTTTCTAAAAAAAAATGTTTTCATCCTCAATCTACACACAATACCTCACAAAGACAAAGCAAAATACCTTATTTACATATGTATTCAGACCCTTTGCTATGAGATAAATTTAGCTCAGGTGCATCCTGTTTCCATTGATCATCCTTGAGATGCTTCTACAACTTGGAGTCCACCTGTGATAAATTCTATTGGTTGGACATGATTTGGAAAGGCACACACATTTTGGGCAATATGCAGAGGTGGAATCTTTCCAAATTGGAATATATAGGATTTAACGGAAATATATGCAAATTAATATTAATACCATTTTTAAATGTAGATGTTTTTCTGCATTGGATATATTTACCATATCATATGGAGACAAGACACATAAACCTTTCACCTTATCATAAGTAGACAATTGCAAATGATTAAATCCTTCCAATAGAAAAATAATAAAATTGTTACGAATTTAACTTTTTGACTCTTCACATGGGATGATTTCATGGAACAAATTATATTGAATGATCCATCACATCTCCCAAAACCATTTTCAACATACATCTGTAAAATGATAGTCTAGAAACTAAAGCTTTGGTTGTCTTCCTCTCAGGCTTCCATGTCTTCTCCCCGGACCTCCTCAATGTCCGCCTCTTGAACATCAGACTTTGAGGCCTCATCTTCACTGTCACTTTCTAACCTTGTTGAGGATGGCTAGTTGTCAGGCTCAAAAAGCCTCAAATTTTCCCGGATTGCCACCAATTTTTCAACCCTTGTATTGGTCAGCCTGTGGCGTGCTTTGGTGTGTGTGTGTTCCCAAACAAGGACAAGTTGCAGGATGATGGAGGCAACAGGGGAACGAGCCTCAGATCCACAAAGTCCCTTCCACGAGGTGGCTGATGAGATATTGGCACTACTGCCATATTACATCTCCATCCCAAGGCCCTTGCTTGGAAGTGTACTTCGCCAGACTGCCAAGAACTTTGCCCTCATCCAGGCCAAGGTGGCGAGACACGGTAGTGATGACACCACAGGCCTTGTAGATCTCTGCACCAGACAGGATGCTCTTGCCAGCATACTTGGTGTCCAACATGTACACTGCGGCGCGTATAGGAATCAGGCAGAAGTCTTTACGCTTTCTGATGCATTTCAGAACTGAAGTTTCCTCTGCTTGGAGCAACAGTGAAGTGGACAGGGCAGTATGGATTTCTTCTCTTACATCTGCAAGCAGAGTCTGAACATCAAACAGGATGGCATTGTCTCCCTCAATCTGTGCAATGGCTACTACTATAGGTTTCAGGCTGCTTACCACTCTCTCCCAAAATACATCATCCAGGAGGATCCTCTTGATGGGGCTGTCCATATCGGCATACTGTGATAGGGACATTTCTTGGAGAGACCTCTTCCCCTCAAGGAGACTGTCAAACATGACAACACCACCCAAACGGGTGTTGCTGGGCAGCTTCAATGTGGTGCTCTTATTCTTCTCACTTTGCTTGGTGAGGTAGATTGCTGCTATAACTTGATGACCCTTCACATACCTAACCATTTCCTTGGCTCTCTTGTAGAGTGTATCCATTGTTTCCAGTGCCATGATATCCTTGAGGAGAAGATTCAATGCATGAGCAACTCAGCCAATGGGTGTGATGTGAGGGTAGGACTCCTCCACTTTAGACCAAGCAGCCTTCATGTTCGCAGCATTGTCTGTCACCAGTGCAAATACCTTCTGTGGTCCAAGGTCATTGATGACTGCCTTCAGCTCATCTGTAATGTAGAGACCTGTGTGTCTCTTGTGCCTTGTGTCTGTGCTCTTGTAGAATACTGGTTGAGAGGTTGAGATGATGTAGTTAATTATTCCCTGCCCACGAACATTCAACCACCAATCAGAGATGTTTGCAATAAAGTCTGCTTTCTCTATGATGTGCTTGACCTTCACTTGAACTCTGTTGAACTCTGCATCCAGCAAATTAGCAGAGAGGACATGTAGATAAAAGCATTGGAGGGGTGTATGCTGGGCAAAGAACATTCAGAAATTTCTTCCAATACCTGTGAGCATCAGAGGTGAACAAGTTGCATACACAGCTCAAGCAAGACATTAATAAACATTTCTGACTACGTTCCTCCATTGAGTTAAAAAAAAACTTCTGATTCCTGTTGCTATCGATAAGGTGTCTGATTCACAATTTTCACCTTGAATAGAAGTAGAGGGAATTTTGTCAGAGGTTGCTTGTTGTGAGCGCTGAGGGAACTTTATGCACTTGGCCAGATGATTCTGCATCTTTGTTGCATTTTTCACATATGATTTGGCACAGTATTTGCAAATGTACACAGCTTTTCCTTCTACATTAGCTGCAGTGTAATTTCTCCACACATCACATAGTGCCCGTGGCATTTTCCTGTAAAGATTAGAAAACAATGAGTAAAAAAAACAAACAAATACAATTCCATGTACAGATAAATAGATATAATAATAATAATAATAATATATGCCATTTAGCAGACGCTTTTATCCAAAGCGACTTACAGTCATGTGTGCATACATTCTACGTATGGGTGGTCCCGGGGATCGAACCCACTACCCTGGCGTTACAAGCGCCATGCTCTACCAACTGAGCTACAGAAGGACCTAGATAAGCAGTTAGATTAAACAACTCCTTTAAGATAAATATTTTTAAATGAAACATATGGAAACAGATGAATTAACACTCCTCTGTTAGCAGGATCAAGCAAGCTAAAACCCACATGGTAGCAAAAACGAACTAGCAGAAATTGTTAACAAGTTAGAAATGATTTTTTTAAACACTGTTGTAGGCTACTATTTACTAGTTAACAAAAAATCATATAGGTCATAAAATATATTCACCCCACCCAGTATTGTAATCAAAACTTACCAGAAAGCATGTAGTCTTTGGCTCAGACAGTGTAGTAGTGTGGGCTCAATAGCATCTCATTAGTGTGCAAGATCTTGAGAATCAGCTGTACATGTGATGGAAGAATGCACTGTGCATGCAGAGGGTTGCAATTCCATTGAATTGTGGATAGTTTAACCAAAATATGCCACAATATCTAGAATTGCCTTATGTGTATCCCACAAAAAAAGGTTCACTGTTGTTATAAGCTAACGTTTTTGATTAATTTAAGCAAAATTCCCCAAATTCACGGGCTTAACTTCCCAGGGAATAATTCCGTAGATTTACCAGAAAGTTTGTGACCCTTCACAACCGGAGATACACCTGTCTATAAGGCCCCGCCGTTGACAGTGCATGTCAGAGCAAAAACCAAGCCATGAGGTTAAAGGAATTGTCCGTAGAGATCCGATACAGGATTGTGTCCTGGCACAGATCTGGGGAAGGTTACCAAAAAATGTCTGCAGCATTGAATGTCTCCAAGAACACAGTGGCCTCCATCATTCTTAATTGGAAGAAGTTTGGAACCACCAAGATTCTTCCTAGAGCTGTCCGCCTGGCCAGATTGAGCAATCGGGGGAGAAGGGCCTTGGTCAGGGAGGTGACCAAAAACCCGATGGTCACTCTGACAGAGCTCCAGAGTTCCTCTGTGGAGATGGGAGAACCTTCCAGAAGGACAACCACCTCCGCAGGACTCCACCAATCAGGCTTTATGGTAGAGTGGCCAGACGGAAGCCACTCTTCAGTAAAAGGCACATGACAGCCTGCTTGCCAAAAGGCATCTAAACAAGGTTCTCTGGTTTGATGAAAACAAGATTGAACTCTTTGGCCTGAATGTCAAGTCTGGAGGAAACCTGGCACCATCCGTACAGCGAAGCATGGTGGTGGAAGCATCAGGGACTGGGAGACTAGTCAGGATCGAGGGAAAGATGAACGGAGCAATCTACAGAGAGATCCTTGATGAAAACCTGCTCCTGAGCACTCATGACCTCAGACTGGGGGCGAAGGTTCACTTTCCAACAGGACAACGACTCTAAGCACACAGCCAAGACAACACAGGAGTGGTTTCGGAACAAGTCCCTGAAAGTCCTTGTGTGGCCCAGCCAGAACTCGGACTTGAACCCGATCGAACATCTCTGGAGACCTGAAAATAGCTGTGCAGCTACACTCACCATCCAACTTGACAGATCTTGAGGATCTGCAGAGAATGGGAGAAACTGCCCAAATATAGGGTTGCCAAGATTGTAGCATCATACCCAAGAAGACTTGAGGCTGTAATCGCTGCCAAAGTTGCTTCAACAAAGTAGAGTGAAGGGTCTGAATACTTATGTAAATGCAATGTTATTTTTTACATTTGCAAAAATGTCTAAACCTGTTTTTGATTGGTCATTATGGGGTATTGTGTGTAGATTGATGATGCATTTATTTATTTAAAAAAAAATCAATTTTAGAGTAAAGCTGTAACGTAACAAAATGTGTCTGCACATGCTCTGAGGACGAGACGGCATCCCCAGCCGCGTCCTCAGAGCATGCGCAGACCAGCTCGCTGATGTGTTTACGGACATATTCAATCATTCCTTATCCCAGTCTGCTGTTCCCACATGCTTCAAGAGGGCCACCATTGTTCCTGTTCCTAAGAAAGCTAAGGTAACTGAGCTAAACGACTATAGCCCCGTAGCACTCACTTCTGTCATCATGAAGTGCTTTGAGAGACTAGTCAAGGAACATATCACCTCCACCCTACCTGACACCCTAGACCCACTCCAATTTGCTTACCGCCCCAATAGGTCCACAGACGACGCAATCTCAACCACACTGCCCTAACCCATCTGGACAAGAGAAATACCTATGTGAGAATGCTGTTCATCGACTACAGCTCAGCATTTAACGCCACAGTACCCTGCAAACTCGTCATCAAGCTCGAGACCCTGGGTCTCGACCCCGCCCTGTGCA
The DNA here is from genome assembly GCF_023373465.1 of Oncorhynchus keta. NCBI lineage: Eukaryota > Metazoa > Chordata > Actinopteri > Salmoniformes > Salmonidae > Oncorhynchus > Oncorhynchus keta. Next base: position 4,993,904 of record NC_068451.1, read on the forward strand.
ACTGGGTACTGGACTTCCTGACGGGCCACCCCCAGATGGTGAGGGTCAGTAACAACATCTGAGCCCTCTCCTGTACTCCCTGTTCACCCACGACTGCGTGGCCATGCACGCCTCCAACTCAATCATCAAGTTTGCAGACGACACTACAGTGGTAGGCTAGATTACCAACAACGACGAGACGGCCTACATTGGGAGGTGAGGGCCCTCACACTCAACGTCAACAAAACGAGATGATTGTGGACTTCAGGAAACAGCAGAGGGAGCACCCCCCTATCCACATCGACGGGACAGTAGTGGAGAGGGTAGTAAGTTAAGTTCCTCGGCGTACACATCACGGACAAACTGGATTGGTCCACCCACACAGACAGCATTGTGAAGGCACAGCAGCAAAGAAGAAATTCGGCTTCTCACCAAAAGCACTCACGACCTTCTACAGACGCACAATCGAGAGCATCCTGTCGGGCTGTATCACCGCTTGTTCACCCCGCTATCATCCAGAAGGTGAGGTCAGTACAGGTGCATCAAAGCTGGGACCGAGGGACTGAAAAACAGCTATTATCTCAAGACCATCAGACTGTTAAACAGCCACCACTAACATTGAGTGGCTGCTGCCAACATATTGACTCAACTCCAGCTCACTTTAATAATGGAAATTGATGGAAAAATGTATCACTAACCACTTTAAACAATGTCACTTAATATAATGTTTACATACCCTACATTACTCATCTCATATGTATATACTGTACTCTATATCATCTTGCCATCTTTGTAATACATGTATCACAAGCCACTTTAAACTATGCCACTTTATGTTTACATACCCTACATTACTCATCTCATATGTACAGTGGGGCAAAAAAGTATTTAGTCAGCCACCAATTGTGAAAGTTCTCCCACTTAAAAAGATGAGAGAGGCCTTTAATTTTCATCATAGGTACACTTCAACTATAACAGACAAAATGAGGGGGAAAAAAATCACATTGTAGGATTTATGAATTTATTTGCAAATTATGGTGGAAAATAAGTATTTGGTCAAGAACAAAAGTTTCTCTCAATACTTTGTTATATACCCTTTGTTGGCAATGACAGAGGTCAAACATTTTCTGTAAGTCTTCACAAGGTTTTCACACACTGTCGCTGGTATTTTGGCCCATTCCTCCATGCAGATCTCCTCTAGAGCAGTGATGTTTTGGGGCTGTTGTTGGGCAACACAGACTTTCAACTCCCTCCAAAGATGTTCTATGGGGTTGAGATCTGGAGACTGGCTAGGCCACTCCAGGACCTTGAAATGCTTCTTACGAAGCCACTCCTTTGTTGCCCGGGCGGTGTGTTTGGGATCATTGTCATGCTGAAAGACCCAGCCACGTTTCATCTTCAATGCCCTTGCTGATGGAAGGAGGTTTTCACTCAAAATATCACGATACATGGCCCCATTCATTCTTTCCTTTACATGGATCAGTCGTCCTGGTCCCTTTGCAGAAAAACAGCCCGAAAGCATGATGTTTCCACCCCCATGCTTCACAGTAGGTATGGTGTTCTTTGGATGCAACTCAGCATTCTTTGTCCTCCAAACACGACGAGTTGAGTTTTTACCAAAACGTTCTATTTTGGTTTCATCTGACCATATGACATTCTCCCAATCTTCTTCTGGATCATCCAAATGCTCTCTAGCAAACTTCAGACGGGCCTGGATTTGTACTGGCTTAAGCAGGGGGACATGTCTGGCACTGCAGGATTTGAGTCCCTGGCTGCGCAGTGCGTTACTGATGGTAGGCTTTGTTACTTTGGTCCGAGCTCTCTGCAGGTCATTTACTAGGTCCCCCCGTGTGGTTCTGGGATTTTTGCTCACCGTTCTTGTGATCATTTTGACCCCACGGGGTGAGATCTTGCGTGGAGCCCCAGATCGAGGGAGATTATCAGTGGTCTTGTATGTCTTCCATTTCCTAATAATTGCCCCCACAGTTGATTTCTTCAAACCAAGCTGCTTACCTTGTGCAGATTCAGTCTTCCCAGCCTGGTGCAGGTCTACCATTTTGTTTCTGGTGTCCTTTGACAGCTCTTTGGTCTTGGCCATAGTGGAGTTTGGAGTGTGACTGTTTGAGGTTGTGGACAGGTGTATTTTATACTGATAACTACTTCAAACAGGTGCAATTAATACAGGTAACGAGTGGAGGACAGAAGAGCCTCTTAAAGAAGAAGTTACAGGTCTGTGAGAGCCAGAAATCTTGCTTGTTTGTAGGTGACCACATACTTATTTTCCACCATAATTTGCAAAGAAATTCATTAAAAATCCTACAATGTGATTTTCTGGATTTTTTCTCTCATTTTGTCTGTCATAGTTGAAGTGTACCTATGATGAAAATTACAGGCCTCTCATCTTTTTAAGTGGGAGAACTTGCACAATTGATGGCTGACTAAATACTTTTTTTGCCCCACTGTATATACTGTACTCGATACCATCTACTGCATCTAGCCTATGCCGTTCTTTACAATCACTCATTCATATATCTTTATGTACATATTCTTTATCCCTTTACACTTGTGTGTATAAGGTAGTAGTTGTGGTATTGTTAGGTTAGATTACTCGTTGGTTATTACTGCATTGTCGGAACTAGAAGCACTGCATTGTCGGAACTAGAAGCACAAGCATTTCGCTACGCTCGCATTAACATCTGCTAACCGTGTGTATGTGACAAATAAAATTTGATTTAAAGTAAAGGGGTCTGAATACTTTCCAAATGCACTGTATCCTCCAAAAAATTGAATGGGGAAACATAACCAACGTTTTAGAACGCAGTGTCTTCTTCAGGGTTGACTATACATTAGCCAGCACCTCTACAAAAAAAAATGTGCGCCGTCAGCTCATGCTTTTCTTTAGGTCAACAACTAATATTAACATAGTGTTTTTAGAATATATAATATATATCAGTGTCTAAAATGCTCCACTGACCTGCCAAAGAAGTTGGCCTCCTTGATGTCTGTGGTGGTGTTACAATGACCACAGTAGCGGTGTTTGTAGTCGTAGCTGCGCTCTCTCAAAACGACCTCATCTTCCGGGATGGACTCCTTCCTGCTGAACGTGTGGAAGCGGATTGAGCTGTTGCCCTTTTTGTCCTCAGCTACAAACAGACACGACATGGAAATAAACAAAGAAAATATCCGTACTCTAATTAACACTGTATTAATTTGCACAATTGCCCTTGTGGAATACATAAGGTATTTTGAATTGAATCGACATCATATAAAAACACATATTGTAAGTCAATGTGGAAAGGTGATAAGGTTGATCAGTCAGAAGTCAGCCAAAATCACACTTTATTTGTGGGGGGAAACAGACGATTAACCAACCCAGCATCACCATTAACCCCTTCTCACCAGAGTCCATCTTGGAGAAGAGGGCGGCCTTGATATCCTTATCTAGGGCGTCGCAGGCGCAGCTGTGGGCTTGCTCGGGGAACTTGCCCTTGAAGTCATCCAAGCACTCCAGAGCCTCGGCCACATACTTCAGCTCAAAGAGGCAGCGTGCCAGCCGGAAGTGGGCCTTCAGGTGCCCAGGGTTGAGGGACAGGGCTTTCAGACAATCTCTCAGCGCATCATAGTGGTCACCGTCCCTGGGGGAGAGAGAGAACACATCACACACACAACAGTAAATACCACACAGTCACAGAGTCACAGTCACACACACACCAGCATAGTGGTAATCCGCTTTAAACGTGACGAAACAAGGACGTTATACCTGAACTCAAACGTTTTTTTTTTGTTCCGTTGCAAAACATTTTGCTACAGTATGCCCTACTGAACATGACCGTGTTCTGTAATAGGAGAAACACAGAAGGAGAGTAAACAAGCCTAACGGGTTAGCTCGGGCTCTAGGTCGAAAAAGCTGCCTTACCACTTGCGCTTCATGTAGGCGGCGGCGCGGTTCCCGTACAGCATGGCGTTGTGGCTGGCCTCGTGGATGCCCAGACTGTAGAACTGGATGGCCTGCGTCCACTGCTGCCGCGCAAACGCGTCGTTGGCCTGCTGCTTTATCCGCTCCAAGTGAAGAGGCAGCTCGCCAGAACTAGGGAAGAAAGATGAGGACGAGATGAGAACGTGATAAGAGAGAAACTAGGGATGTCACCCCCCGCCCCATAGCGCAGTGTTTCTATAAATACACTGGGGCTAGGCTGGTGCGAAATGTAACATGTGGGTGAAAATTAACGATTAAAATCAAACATGAGAAAAAAGGTTACCCAGAGAAAACTTTGCTTTCTGCGAATCGAAGTCGGCTGGCTGGCAAGTGAATTCCATTTGACACCCTGTTGGTTGTCTTTCCATTCTGAACATCTGTTGGGATATCAAGATTTTAGAAATCCCCATACAGTTCTGGGCATTACAAAGTTGCACTGCGACACAGTAAAGAACATTTGCCACAAAGTGGATGTAACTGCACTGACAGGAACATTTGTCAAAAATGCATTTCATTGCATGGGTTATTGTCAAGTGATTGATAATGACCTTGGTGGTTGATGTCACCCTGCGAGAGAGTAATTTGTCACATAGACAATGTACCTTGATGTAGATTGCTGCTGCAAGGCATTTTGAAGAATTCACTTTTTAATGCCCAGATCTGCATATAAACTATGGGCAGACTTTCAGCGAGCAACTACCCCCCTCCATTGGTCATAAATAATACATTCTGTATATGTCATTTTAATGGCCAAATACTGTAGTAAGCTTTGGGCTATTTACATAGTCATACCTGTTAATTGGCACTTTTTGGGAAGCAGATAGGTGTACGGCTTCTGTTTGAACGTCAAGTCAAATAGATACACCTGCAGGCAAGAGAAAACACATTCCCGGCAAAGTTACCCTTTTGAACCAACCACTGGTAAACATCAACTTTAATGATTTGCATAAAGTAGTATGCTTGTTGCAACTCAAACCTGACAATCTGAGAAAGAGATGGTGAGCTGACCTGGAGGTTTAACTTCTAGGACGTTTCCTCTTCTAGGAAGCAGCCTTACCTGTTCTCCTCCCATGTTAACTAGCAGCTCGGTGCCGTCGGGGCTGAAGGTGACGTAGGTGGCCACTAGGACCCTCAGGCGGTTATTGTAGTCAGGGAGCTTCACTGGCAGGTGCCCTGAGGTAACAGATCAAGGAGAAGAAGTTGGGTGAGAAGCATACAGAATCCCCTTACCTGTCCCACTATTTTAGTTCCATATACTGAAAATGACTGCGTTATAACCCATACATTGTCCATGTGTGTTTTCAATGTTTATAATACATTGTAGATACTGTATGGGCTTCATAGAAAGTGTTCACAGCGGGGGGGGGGTTATTAATACATTTTGTGCAATAAGCCAAACCATACGATCACTACACACACCTGCGACATAATACTGCCCCGCTCCGTCTGGGATGGGCTTCTGCCTGTCGCAGAATGTGTGCACTCCCGCCGATGTGCTCTGACTCGCAGACTTCCTGTGAATGGAAGTGGAGGAGAGAAACATAAATGATTACCAAATCATGCTCCATCTGTGTATATAAGAAGTCTCAAAGCTGAGAAATTAACATTGGTATGACTGATGATAGCCCAGAGTAATAGGGAGACATATTAGACGTTCTATCCAATAGTCGTGCATATTCCTTACGTGATATGAAATTAAAAACGATTCAATTAAACTCAAATTTGACAGTAAAGGCAGCGAGAGCTAAATCCTAACTTCAGACTTGAGATGACTTGGACTTTCAGGTCAATGGAAACATGAGTCACATGCATCGATCTCAAGTTAGGATTCGAGCCCGACTACTAAACACCTGTGGTTGTGGATCATGCGCATGTCGTAGAGGCGTACAAAGGGCCCGTTGGCCCCCACTGCTAGGTAGTTATTATTTTGCGGGTTGACAGCCAAACACTTGGCCTCCACCAGCTGACCACAGTATTCCGTCAGGTCGATGAGCACTTCTGAACGCTTACTGCTCTCCCTCAGGTCATATTGCCTAAAATAGTAGTAGAAGAAAGCACATCATGAGGACATCAATCATCTCCAGAGAGTCAGAACTAAGCTCTTTAAAATATTGTTTGTTTGGAATTCTAATCAAATACTAGACTTTTGCAAGGTTTAATTGCAAGGTTTAATTAAAACTGCAATTTGTGTCCAAAGCCAGCTTGATCAAAAAGAAACGACTAACTACTATACAAGCTGTACGTAGGAGCCATATTTTGAAGTTGTAGACTACTGGTTAGGTTAGTCAAAAAAACAAGCCATGATTGCAACATTGGCCAGTTGAGTCATAAGCAGCGGGGGCAGTCAGGCAGTGACGTACTATAGAGAGAGTAAGATACTAAAGCCCCCCCCACTGCCTCTGTCTGAGCTGACCCCCTTATGGGAACCATTGCCTGTAGCCAACCCACACATCTGCAGTAGTCCCCAATGACCACTGCGCACCTGAGCTTTGAAGGGTAGTTAAAGGGCACTGTAGTGCCTTGCGAAAGTATTCGGCCCCCTTGAACTTTGCTACCTTTTGCCACATTTCAGGCTTCAAACATAAAGATATAAAACGGTATTTTTTTGTGAAGAATCAACAACAAGTGGGACACAATCATGAAGTGGAACGACATTTATTGGATATTTCAAACTTTTTTAACAAATCAAAAACTGAAAAATTGGGCATGCAAAATTATTCAGCACCCTTAAGTTAATACTTTGTAGCGCCACCTTTTGCTGCGATTACAGCTGTAAGTCGCTTGGGGTATGTCTCTATCAGTTTTGCACATCGAGAGACTGAAATTTTTTCCCATTCCTCCTTGCAAAACAGCTCGAGCTCAGTGAGGTTGGATGGAGAGCATTTGTGAACAGCAGTTTTCAGTTCTTTCGACAGATTCTCGATTGGATTCAGGTCTGGACTTTGACTTGGACATTCTAACACCTGGATATGTTTATTTTTTAACCATCCCATTGTAGATTTTGCTTTATGTTTTGGATCATTGTCTTGTTGGAAGACAAATCTCCGTCCCAGTCTCAGGTCTTTTGCAGACTCCATCAGGTTCTTCCAGAATGGTCCTGTATTTGGCTCCATCCATCTTCCCATCAATTTTAACCATCTTCCCTGACCCTGCTGAAGAAAAGCAGGCCCAATTCATGATGCTGCCACCACCATGTTTGAACAGTGGGGATGGTGTGTTCAGGGTGATGAGCTGTGTTGCTTTTACGCCAAACATAACGTTTTGCATTGTTGCCAAAAAGTTCAATTTCGGTTTCATCTGACCAGAGCACCTTCTTCCACATGTTTGGTGTGTCTCCCATGTGGCTTGTGGCAAACTTTAAACAACACTTTTTATGGATATCTTTAACAAATGGCTTTCTTCTTGCCACTCTTCCATAAAGGCCAGATTTGTGCAATATACGACTGATTGTTGTCCTATGGACAGAGTCTCCCACCTCAGCTGTAGATCTCTGCAGTTCATTCAGAGTGATCATGGGCCTCTTGGCTGCATCTCTGATCAGTCTTCTCCTTGTATGAGCTGAAAGTTTAGAGGGACGGCCAGGTCTTGGTAGATTTGCAGTGGTCTGATACTCCTTCCATTTCAATATTATCGCGTGCACAGTGCTCCTTGGGATGTTTAAAGCTTGGGAAATCTTTTTGTATCCAAATCCGACTTTAAACTTCTTCACAACAGTATCTTGGACCTGCCTGGTGTGTTCCTTGTTCTTCATGATGCTCTCTGCGCTTTTAACGGAACTCTGAGACTATCACAGTGCAGGTGCATTTATACGGAGACTTGATTACACACAGGTGGATTGTATTTATCATCATTAGTCATTTAGGTCAACATTGGATCATTCAGAGATCCTCACTGAACTTCTGGAGAGAGTTTGCTGCACTGAAAGTAAAGGGGCTGAATAATTTTGCACGCCCAATTTTTCAGTTTTTGATTTGTTAAAAAAGTTTGAAATATCCAATAAATGTCGTTCCACTTCATGATTGTGTCCCACTTGTTGTTGATTCTTCACAAAAAAATACAGTTTTATATCTTTATGTTTGAAGCCTGAAATGTGGCAAAAGGTCGCAAAGTTCAAGGGGGCCGAATACTTTCGCAAGGCACTGTACATTAACCTCCAAGACAGTGTGTGATGGAAGTGCTGCTGGAGGCATGTGGCCACAGAAACCCAGAGAAGCGGTGCCTGGGAGAGCCAAGGAACTGGTAGGGAACAGCCCATGGCATAACACTTCCACTCCAACCTTACTGTTTCATGTCATCTTTTCACCTTCGATATTCTACTACAAGCCAGTAGATATAACATGATGCATCTGACAATGTATCTGACACAGTGTCACCTTAACCAATGAACATCTTTGGATGCGACAAGGATGCTCCAATGGTTAGCTAGCTACTGGGGCTCTGACCTGATGATGCCATCCTCCGCAGCACTCCAGAAGGTGTTAGGCCACATGGGGGCCGTAGCAATGCGCTTGACACGGTTGGTGTGGTCGGAGAACATGTGGATGGTCTCCTTGACCGACACGTCGTGCACATGAACCTTGGTGTCCGCTGCACCCGTCACGAGGATACGGTCACCTGAGTGAGGGAGAAACTGCAAGAGGGCACGGGGGAAAAAGGAGAGGATAAAATAAGAAAGAAGCTTCATTTCTACACAAATAGATTTTCCCATCAAGCAGTTTATGTTTTTACCTTCACAGAGAAGATGTTTGCTGCATGCCCTGTGTGCATAGTGGTGAGCTTCTTGTGTTTGAAGGGGTCCCAGATGATGCAATGTTGGTCATCTGAGCCCGATGCCAGCAGACTGCATAGAACAAGAGTAAACATTACAGATTGGCCAACATAAATGTAGGAGTGTTAAATATGGTCATTTAAATAGAACCCTGGTTTCAGCTCAGGACTTACTCTCCCTGTTCGTTCCATTCCAGGCAGTTCACACACCCAGTGTGGCCCTGTTGACACAACAGGTACAGGCTGTCAGATTGGCGAAGGAATTAATGTTGTATGTGTGCAGTAGCACACACACACACACACACACACACACACACACACACACACACACACACACACACACACACACACACACACACACACACACACACACACGCACACACACACACCATCACCTGCAACTCTGCCTCCAGTCCAAGTCTACTGATGAAGGGGTCTGTGACATGATACTGCCTTTGGAAGCCCAATGCTCTCTTGTCCTGTAGACATTAAGGCAAAACATCACCTGTCTCTCCCCAAAATCTCCTGTCTCACTCTGTCCAACATAATTAAAGCATTTGTGAATACTAGTGTTCATTATTTAATAGATTGCAATTCAGAGTTGTTGATTTTGCTCATGTATCCTGACAAGAAAATATGAAAATTTTAAATTCTGTGGGAATTAGTTAGGGCAGTTTGTTTATTTCATAAAAACGGGCTTAAAACATTAGACTCACCCTGATCTGCCTGTGCAGGATATCTCTGGTGATGTTCACAGCAGACATGGCCTCACAGCAAGTCATAGAGCACGGACCAGAGGTGCAGGGTCCGAGGGTCAAAGGTCAGATGGCATCTGCACAGTCTCTATGGAATGGGCTGCAATTTGAGAAATATAATAGAACGGACATCACACAAAAGAACAAGCTTACTTAAATAGGATAAATGTGCAAACATAGATGTTTGTTTCTCTACTAGGTACGTCAGTCAATGGACACTGGAGTAATTTACACCTAAATTGATGAGGGGTTCCCAAGTGTTTGAGGTTTAAATACTGAAACATAACTGTTAGCTAACTAGAACAAAAACTGGTTATATCTCAACTAGCCAAGCGGTAGTCTTCAGACAGCTATGTACACAAAATTCCTTCCTAATACTAGCCATTGCGACTGGTGATGTTTACATTAGCCAATTAACGTTAAAGGTAGCTAGCTGGATTAGCTGCTGGGAAGCTAGCTACCAATAGCCAATAACAACAAGCCGTATACGCACAGTGACAGCAGTCTAGGTTAGCCTCCCCAAAAATACAGACACAGCTCCTTCATCTTAACTATATATGTCTAGCATTCCCTAAAAAAAAACGTTGTACCTGTGTCGTCTGGGCTTCAACTCGAAATCGTTTAAAAAAATTGCCCAAAATGTCCAGATTACGATAGAGCTTGCTATCCAGCCAGTTACTGTCTGAGCTACACTAGCTAGCGAGCTGAGCTAACATGAGATTATTTAGTCAAGGAACAGGGAATTCTCTATGCTCTAGTTCTCTATCTAGCACTTTAGCTACTCCTTACCAATGAAAGACAAACTGTAACAAGAGCGCTTCATATGACATATTTTTGGAAAGAATTTACAAGTGTTGACTGTCAATGCTTACTTACATGGGTTTATCAACTGACTGAACTCTCCCACTACCCTTACGTAAAATAGCTGACGTGAACTAGCCTTTGGATATGATTTTTAGGGAAGCAATTACGAGTACACCGCTCTGTGAATTGTACCACTGTTTTTCTTCGTCGCACGACTGTACTGTTGCGTGAAAGGTCAATTCCACAAATGAAAAAGTTTTAAAAATCCTTTGCATATTTTTTTTTCTCAAGTGGTGGAAATGATTTTTTGTAAATACTTTAAAGTACTACTTAAGTACTTAATACTTACGTATTTTTGAGGGGGGATATCTGTACTTTACTATTTATATTTTTTACATCTTTTACTTCACTACATCCATAAAGAAAATTATGTACTTTTTACTCCATACATTTTCCCTGTGAAGCAAAAGTACTTGTTACATTTTGAATGCTTAGCAGGACAGAAAAACATCCCTGGTTATCCCTACTGCCTCTGATCTGATGGACTGGCTAAAGACAAATGCTTCATTTGTAAATTATGTCTAAGTGTCTGTAAATTTTTAAAAATCATGAACATTGTACATCTGGTTTGCTTAATATAAGGAATTACATTATTTATACTTTTACTTTTGATACTTTAGTATATTTTAGGAATTACATTTACTTTTGATACTTTAGTATATTTAAAACCAAATACTTTGACTTTTACTCAAGTAGTATTTACTGTGTCTTTTACTTTGGACTTTTCCTCAAGTATGAAGATTGGATACTTTATCCAGGTCTGTATTTTCTACTTATTAACCTAATGCAACATGAGATCAGCAATGACATTCAGCACTGTTTTCCTGGTGAGATGTATGAAGGAGTGTGGTGTGAATTAATAATAAATTAATCAGGAAATAATTCATAAAATAATAGATATATCCTGATACATATGTAAATCAGGATATATAAATGTATCAAGACAGTCGTGAAGAGGTCACGAAAAGGCTATCCCCCCTCAGGAAACTGAAAAGATTTGGCATGGGTCCTCAGATCCTCAAAAGATTCTACAGCTGCATCATAGAGAGCATCCTGACGGGTTGCATCACTGCCTGGTACGGCAACTGCTCGGCCTCCGACCGCAAGGCACTACAGAGGATAGTGCGTACGGCCCGGTACATCACTGGGGCTAAGCTGCCATCCAGGACCTCTACAACAGGCAGTGTCAGAGGAAGGCCCTAAAAATTGTCAACGACCCCAGCTACCCCAGTCATATAATGTTCTCTCTACTACCGCATGGCAAGTGGTACCAGAGCGCCAAGTCTAGGACCAAAAGGCTTCTCAACAGTTTTTACCCCCAAGCCATAAGACTCCTGAACAAGTAATCAAATGGCTACCCAGACTATTTGCATTGTTTTCGAGTATTGACTTTTTGAAATAGAGAAGCAGAGAACTCAGTGTAACGGATGTGAAACGGCTAGCTTAGTTAGCGGTCTGCGCTAAATAGCGTTTCAATCGGTTACGTCACTTGCCCTGAGACCTTGAAGTAGTAGTTCCCCTTGCTCTGCAAGGGCCGCGGCTTTTGTGGAGCGATGGGTAACGATGCTTCGTGGGTGACTGTTGTTGATGTGTGCAGAAGGTCCCTGGTTCGCGCCCGGGCGAGGGGACGGTTTAAAATTATACTGTTACATTGGTGCCGTGACCCGAATTACTGGTTGCTGCGGTAAAAGGGAGGAAGGTCAAAAGGGGGGTGAGTGTAACGGATGTGAAACGGCTAGCTTAGTTAGCGGTGTGCGCTAAGTAGCGTTTCAATCGGTTACGTCACTTGCTCTGAGACCTTGAAGTAGTAGTTCCCCTTGCTCTGCAAGGGCCACGGCTTTTGTGGAGCCATGGGTAACGATGCTTCGTGGGTGACTGTTGTTGATGTGTGCAGAAGGTCCCTGGTTCGTGCCCGGGTATGGGCGAGGGGACGGTTTAAAATTATACTGTTACATTGGTGCCGTGACCCGAATTACTGGTTGCTGCGGTAAAAGGGAGGAAGGTCAAAAGGGGGGTGAGTGTAACGGATGTGAAACGGCTAGCTTAGTTAGCGGTGTGCGCTAAGTAGCGTTTCAATCGGTTACGTCACTTGCTCTGAGACCTTGAAGTAGTAGTTCCCCTTGCTCTGCAAGGGCCGTGGCTTTTGTGGAGCGATGGGTAACGATGCTTCCTGGGTGACTGTTGTTGATGTGTGCAGAAGGTCCCTGGTTCGCGCCCGGGTATGGGCGAGGGACGGTTTAAAATTATACTGTTACATCAGCTTCGCGGAAGTCACAGGTGAACCTTGCTGCTGTGCAATTAAAATGACAACCAAAGAGGTAGTGCTGAATTTCCCCAAACTTCTTTGCAGCTTCTATTTATTACAGCTGGTGGTCTGTCTTGGTCAGGCAAAGTGTTCAGTTCACAAGCTGGAGGCAGGCATCTAAGGGTAAGCACCCATTCTATAGATGTTCAACTTCTTTCTTAAGAGAAATTCTGAATGTGTGATTTAACCCTTGGCAAAGCCTGGCACAGAGGCTTCTTCTACACGCTCTGAAGAAGGCATAGCAGCCAAAACACGTACGTATGTGCTTTTAATTATCCTTGTGGACATGACAAGATCATAAAGGCATTAACTTACCTCAAAAATGAGGAGTGACATGGTATTTCTTCAAATATGAACATTTTATCACGAGTCATCCAAAGACTACCTTCAAAATGTTTTGTACACCTGTTTTCACACAGGCAGCACCTGCCGCCACTAATTCTATGATCGATTTGTTGTGCCATAAACTGAAACTTGGAACTAAGTGTGCTTTTCTTCTTATTCTGTGTATGTCAGGAAGTCAATGCCATGGTTCTGGAGATTGTGTGGAGACTATTGTCACCAGTGCAGTGGAGCCTGTGTCTTCTATCCCTTCTGCTTCACATAGTATCAATGATATGTGTGATCCGTTCAAAAAGGTAATACTTCTTCCTGTATTATGGCCCTTTATGAGCACTTTTTTTAGGTATTGCTGACATCCTGTCTGCATTCTTCCATTAGTAGAAAGACATCCAGGTTGTCATTAGCTGAAATGGGACCGATCTCTGGTGAAAGGGTCAGTGTACAAAATACCTGGGAATGTCCCATTCACCTTACCAATTCATTTACATTACAATTAACTGTTGTTTGTGGATGTCCTGCTCCAGAAAATAGTCAATAAATAAAAACTTAATGTAGTAAAGCTGGTATTCAAACGTATGGAATAATCAAACTGAACTGAAACCAATGGCTCCCTCTGCTGATACTTATATGATTGCTCATTGCAGCCCCCAGATTCAACTGAGGCCAAGACCTCAGAACGTCATTGGACCAGCATCCTCAAAAAGAAAGTCAACCCAGTCCCAAAGAGAGCACAGAGGTCAGAGTCAGTTGTTCATCACACTTGGAGTTGGACATGCTTCCCCACATCACACTCAGCTCACTGTTTATTTTTCTCTCTATGCAGGGTCTTTCCCAGGGCAGGACACCCCAAGGCCGGTGAAGAAGGCTTTGAGGCAGTTGCCTCCCTTACCTGAGCTGGAGAAGAGCAGTGTCCGACGACACAGCAGCTACACTGGGTCCGCAGTGTATGACGTTGTCGCCACAGAGGTTTGTAAATCCATGGCCCACTACAGACAACAAGGCTTCTCAACAACAGACAGCAGACGGCAGCAACCACCTGGAGGAGGTAGATGAAAAGGGGGAAGTTCCGTTCCCTGTCTATGCCAAAGTCAACAAAACCAAAGTTTTCTCGAACTCGTCAAGCTCCCGGACTGTGAAATCTTAACTACTGTTCTGCAGTGACTGATAAGTCAACACTGTGATCGACATGTCCCCCAAATGCTAAATAGTCTACTATGCTTTATGCCAAACGTTTATTTGAGATAATTGCTTAACTCGTTTTGTTCTTTCTGAAATGTTTATATGCGTATGTGTTTCTTATGTTGTTTCTTAGGCCCGCAATGCTACAAAGGCACAGAAATGACTTATGTTGTAATTTACTTGGGTCTCAAGACAATAAATGAAGTTTGTTTTCTCTATGTTCATTAATTCTACTGCACCATCTACCAATTCTATCATAATCAGATCTAGACAAATGGAACGTTCCCCTTCTGTTTTAAAATGGGCAGGACTCTGCAGTTGCTAGCAGCTTGTAGTGTTCTTTGAGTCAAAACAGAGACGGTTAGCTAGCTAAACTCTAGAACAGCAGCTGACAGAGGAGAACTTATTCTCGATCCGAAATTACACATGTGCTCATCTCGGCACACTCAATGAGTTCATTTCAGGTATGGTAGAAAAAGGGTCCATGCTATTCTTCCGCCCTATTGAAGTTAACATTTTAAAATGGTTAAGATAAGGGGTATGTATATACGGTTTAGTGTATGCACGTCCCAAGGATCCTGGGTATTACTGACCGTGTTCGTTATGTAACGTTAACGTTATTTAGCTAGCCAATAGACCAATATCTAACTGGCATAAACTATATCTAGGTAGATAGAAAGCGAGATCTGTGTGGCGAACTTAATCAGAGCGAGAATCAGCTGTTTTCCAGTCATTTGGACTAACGTCAACTGGAATATAGGATCTTCAGCTGATGTTGACACTGTTTCTGATACAACTGTATAGCATCCCCCTTGGCTCTTAAATTCAGTTTAGACTCACACCCCTCCATTAAACCACTCAAGCCCCCGTTATGTAATTTCGAGGTGCGTGTCCTTGCCAGCACATTTGATCTGTGTCTGCCCAGAAATACTCACTAAAATTCCTGATGTTGCCTATTGAGCAATTGCTGTGATATATAACAAGGGGGGGGGGGCTTGTGTTTTGTTCCTTCCTATACTTTCCTCTCACTGTTCTGCACATCACATTGCTCTAGGGCTAGAACCGTTGTCCACTCAAGGTGCAGGTTCAGCAGGACACAACGTTTTGAAACGACAAGATATGTTATGTAGAACAAACATGCATCTCCAACATGTAGAACAAGGAGTCATGTTGGTTCTATTTATGGCATTTCTATCTGCAACTGAATGTGGCCCAGAACTTCACACAGATACTCATATTATCACGCTCTTTTCTTGACAGGTGAAATGACCACCTCACAGAGATACCTGTAGTCTAAGCTGACAGGTAAAGCTTCCCAGTCTAAACAGTTTGCGCCTATATTATGACATTTTGGTCTTTGGCAGGTTTTTTTTCCGGCTGTTCGTGCACACTACATTCTTTTCTTGAGGCAAGTTAAAGTTGGGTAGCAAAAGTCTACGCCCCTTCGTTGGTAATTGGTCAACAGTACTACTCCAAGTAGGAGTGTTTGTCATTCAACCAGAGTCTACTAGTTTTCATGCAAATACTGCATAACTAAGATGTCCTCGGCAAAAACGTCCAAATTAATGACAGTTTTCTTGATTTACCTTAGATTAATAGAAGTTATACTGAAGAAGGGTTTCTGGCAATGTTACTACGGTGGCTCAAGTGGGACAAACAACAATACGTTTTTATTTTATTTTTAAGCAGAGGTCTTTAGGGAGTATGAGAACACACTGTCGCTTCGCCTAACCAAGTTCTTATTGGAGCAAACAGAACCTATGTAGCTGTGCGGGCGCACACTGTTCTCTATGTTCACGGTGGTGAGTAATGTTAGTTAAACTGCCGATGGCTGACTAGCTCACATGTTAAATGTGTTATAAAAGTTAGCTTTTTGTTCAGATCGGCCTCAGTGAATATCAATTTGAAATGCCTTAGTTCCAGAGATGCCAGACATTCAGAGATTTGGAAAACAATTACCAGGTGTATGAAGTGATTATCATGTTTATTGGCCTAATCGCAATGCTGTCGTCAGATAAACCCAAAATCTCAAGGTATGTGTGACACGCCGGACTTATATTTAAGTCATTCAGCAGACGCTCTTACCCAGGTTACTGGTCCAACACTCTTAACCGCTAGGGTACCTGACCCCTTCCTACCATATCAATTTCAGAGCAGTCAATGTGAACGAAAAGGAGAAATCCACAGCAGCTTGCAGTTTTCTCTCTGCGACTGTTAAATTTGGAACAAGGGGTCGGAGGTCAGCATCCTCCTCTATGTTGTTGTTTATAGCCTATTTATAGGCAGGGTGATGTGCTCATGATCCTTGGATGCTCAGGAGATTTACAGGGGTAGATTACATTGCTTTACCAGGTGGCTCTGCCAACCTAATCGGGGGTTAGGGAGGTGGAATGCTAGGACTGGATGGCTAAATGGAAACTCTGAACCCTTGCCCCCTTCTTCTTTGCTGAGTGATACATTTAATGCTTACAGATTAGCTGCATCCAATGGGGTTTATATTAGAACATAATTTGGGAAGTACTAGGACTGGAGATGTATGTACTGTCCGTATGCCCGAGTGGTGAGACTGGAGTGCTTTATTGGTATGTCTGTGTGTTTGCCTGTGGTAAAAGCCTATTTGTGAGTCTATAGTTTTTTTTCTTCTAATAATTGGGGTGAGTCCATTAAACTATTGTAATAACGCCATGCCATCTGCATTCACAATTGAACACCAAAAGGAGAATTGCATTTTACGAGACGCGTCTATTTGGGCCCAACTGTCAAGCAAGCTAGTGCCGCTGATACACCCGTGCTGTAACTGATAAGTGCTTAGAAACATGAGTCTTGACTCCTTCAACTCCCTTACTCCAGTCTAAACCATCAAAGGAAAGTGTCAGTGTAGTGTCAGAGTTCAAAGGTCACTCTGACAGGTCATCCTTCATAGGCACTGATGCGTTGTTTTTGGGGCCCTGGACGAAGTTGTTTGGTCTTTGAATGCACCTTATTGTATCCTACTTTCCAATTGTGTATTTCAGTGTGTGATACATTTATGTTTTGGTCACAGTTATTCCGGTACTGCTGGGGTAGCATATATTTGCCGAATTAGGTTTTGAGTGAGCTTATAAACCATTACCTGCTGGAGAGTTAACTCTCAACTTCAATTCCGCATATGCTTAGTTTGTTCTCCCTCTGTTTGGACTTGTCCTTGCCAGACACTCGTGAATCAGTCGAGCCTCGAGGGCACCTGAACATTTTTAATTTGAAGAATGTTTTCCCTGGAAGAGCCTCTGTCTTTGCCAGTTCCTTCCTGTTGTGTGTTCACTAATTTGTTATTTCCCCCTGCCTTTTCTAAGCACGGCTCTGTCCAAAATGAGACACGTCATTTTGGGGGGAGTTTTTTTTAGCCTCCCTCTCATTGTTTTTAGTCTCGCTTTTGGGGTGTACGCATGTGACGTGCGCGGGACGATGGGAGAGGGCTAGGTGCTTAAATAAGCAGCCAGCACAAATCACTCTGTAACCTGAGAGTGGGGCTATAAATACCCCTAACCTTTCCTGCCTGTGTCTGTTTGTGTGTGGCGGTTGCTCCGAGCTCTGTACAGGGCAGCCTGGCTTGGTTATTCTCTAGGACAATACTCTCTGCTGTACAAGGCCTTCCTGTCCGCGACACTACACTGCTGTCAGCCTAGAACCTTCGAGCCTCCAGAAAAAAATGCATTGGAAGGAATTCGGCAACCGTATATAACATCTTGCTGCTGCAGCTCACCCCTTCCGCTGGGCTGTTAAAAAATGTCACGTCTAATAACACGTTTCTCCCAGTGCCAGGTGAGCAGTGCTCTGTCGGTTTCTCTTTAAATAGCTGTAATGAAGTAGGGCTTGTGTATGGGGTCTGCTGTTAGCTGTCACACAGGCCTAGTTGTTGTTTTTTAACTAGTTTCCAGTGCTTTAAATGCAGAGGTTTCTTAATTTGAAAACTGATGTGCCTAACGGTTTCCATTTCAAAATATAGCCATTATGACACAATCAAAATGAGTTTCTTTGGTGTGTAGTCTAATGATCTGAGGTTAGGCTATTTGCCTGTCTGTTCTCGCATGTGGTAAGGAGACCACAATGGGTTTCTTGGTTCGTGAATGAATGGTATTTTCTGTCTGCAATGAATTCAAGCAAACACGACTGTCTTAAGATTTATTTGAATTACACTTCCCTTTAAAAACAAAAAGCATTGGAAAGGACCAGGGAAAACCTCTAAGATGCATGTTCTAGTAACGACCTGTTACTTTTAAATTGGGTTGCTTAAGGTCTACTTACCAGGTCAGTCAGTACTAGTGGTGTCAACTGGGCCACACATTGACCCCAGTCACAGTGTGTAGTATGATTCACATCACCATCTGAAAATAGTGTGGCTGGTGTTGGGTACGTACACCATACCAACTCCCTGTAAAGGAATATTAAGCCAGAGATTGTTTGTAGAAAGGAAGAGTTGTACTGTTTTTCAAGGCCATTCACTGAATTCAATGCCACCTGAGTGACAGTTTTTGTTCACCACTTCCCAGTGAAAGCAAAGTACCTTTTATTGTTACTAAATGAATGCTGCTTCAAATTCGGACCCAACTCTAACGGTTCCTTTCTCTTACCCCACCCAGATTTCTGCAGTTCCAGCAACAGTCCCTCGTTCCAGCCCATCTACAGTCAGATTCCCATCCCCACTGCCCATGTCATGCCTTCCACGGCCGGACCACCGGCCTCCAATCCCCAGCCCCGTTCCCAAGAAGATTCCCAGGCTTCTGCCGAGGCACACCGGCCCTCCTCGGGCTCCCGAACCTCCTGTGGAACCTCCAACTCAAAGTCTTCCTCCCTCTCCAAATCAGCCTCTTCGCCCAACCTGGACATGGTACAAGGCGGCGCGGGGCGAGCCGACCCCACCGGGCCCAAGCCGGACTGCCTGAGCCGCTGCCGCAGCCTGGTGAACAGACTAGACCACTCTCTGTTCCCCCTCGGGGGACCACTCTTGCATGGATGAGGGCCAGAGGTTCAACATGCCCGCCATGGAGCCCACAATGAACCAATCTGCTCTGCTGGCGGGCTACTGCCCCGACGTCCGACTCAGGCTCCAGATGACCAGCCTGGGGGAGACTCCCGAGTGAAGCAGGGAGGCCTACAGGGGTGCCACGGAGCACTCTTACAAGGCTCTCCCCGAGACATAGCCTGGGGTCCCCGGAGCTCCAGACCCTTACAGCCAGAGGAGCAGCCAGCCAGGTGGAACTGGCGCTGTGTCAGCAGGTGTGTACCCAATCTCTCTGTATCTGCAGACCCAGGCTCTGCTGAGGGAGGCCAAGGCCTATGAACCCATGCTGCAGGAGAGATGCAGCAAGCTGCCCAGCTGGCAACAGCAGCACAAGCAGCAGCTGGAGAGTCTCCGCATGCAAGTGGAGCAGATGCAGGTGAGCTGAGCAGTTGGACCAAAAAGCGTTAAGACGGACCCCATTTCACTCTGGATTACACATGTAGTTCTCAACATTAGACCTGCTCAAAATGCCCATGTCGGGACAATGGAATCACTTTTTTTACGTGAGGAAAATGGTTGAATGTTGCCAAATTTAAAGAAGATGGCCTCCTCCTTGGTGATAAGGCTATTCTGGATTTGGTATAGTTGAGTTGGGCATGTCCAATGTGTTTGCGCAGATGATGACTGCTGGAGTGGGCCAGTACCCTGCTCTCTACTCCACCCCCTCCATGCCACCAGAGACCAGGAATTGGGACGAGGTGATCAAAGCCAACGAGAGCATTCTGAAGGAGAAGGCGCTCGCCATAGAGAGGTACACACCTATTACCTCAGATTGAAAAGGTAACCAAACTCACTCCGGCGCTGCTTGAACAAAATAATCAGGTGCGCGACTGCGAGGTAATCCCAAGAAAGTATTCCTCACCCCAGGACACTTCAAGTAGTGACTATCCAGGAATATAAAGGAAAAAGTGCCTGCATAGAGCTGGGTTTTTTGGTGGGACAAACTGACTTATGTTCTGGTGTAGCACGCCTTCATCAGAGCCTTGGGTGTTGGGTAGGCTGAAAATAAGCTCTGATCCATGAAGACGCTCCTTTAAAGTGTCCTGGGGTAAGGGATATCTAATGCCCTACCCAGAAAATCAAAATATTGTCTATACACTTACAGTGGGCTGTATCAGGGGAAGTGTGTGTGTGTGTGTGTGTGGTATCTGACCATGTCACTGGGGTTTACCCTGGGCTGTGTTGTTGTAGACAGAAGGAAGCAGCAGATGTCTCAGCTGGAGCTGCGGGAAAGCGAGCTGCAGGTCCACGAAGCCCTGCTCGGCCGCGGCGCCGCGTGTCTGCTCCGACTGCAGGTGAGCTGAACACACTCGCACATTCTTTTGGCATTTTTCATCTCTCTTATCCAGTGCCACACACATACTTCATGAGCTGATACCACACGACCATGGATGACCTCGAAGTCTTTCCTGTGTGTCTTCTAGGAGGCTCAGAGGGAGAATGCCTTCTTACGGGCCCAGTTTGCAGAGCGCGGTGACTGCACCGCCCTGGAGGAGGCAGAGCGCAGCCTCGGTGCCGTGGAGGCGGAGACGCGGCGTCTGAACGATGCGCCGAGGGAGACCAGCGAGAGGCACGCCGAGGAGATGACGAAGCAGGAGGAGAGGGTGAGAACCTGAGCGTCGGGCCACAACATCACACTGCTACATTGACAGTCCAGTTGCTAATTATATAAACTGATTCCCTTTTCGATTTACGCAACGTGACAGTTATTTCATGTGACTTAATAACTGGGTGTGTGTGGTGTTGCAGTCGGGAAATGTTCTATTTTTTTTTTCTTTAAGTGACCGCTATTCCGTACTTGACGTTGTGTGTGTAGATTCGCAGCCGGGACAAGCACATCAACAGCCTGAAGAAGAAGTGCCAGAAGGAGGCAGAGCAGAACCGAGAGAAGCAGCAGCGCATCGAGACTCTGGAGCGTTACCTCGCTGACCTGCCCACAATGGAGGACTACCAGGGCCAGAGCAAACAGGTCAAAACCGGCACAGACCGCATTACACACACCTACAGTGGGGCAAAAAAGTATTTAGTCAGCCACCAATTGTGCAATTTCTCCCACTTAAAAAGATGAGAGAGGCCTGTAATTTTCATCATAGGTACACTTCAACTATGACAGACAAAATGAGGGGGAAAAAATCGAGAAAATCGCATTGTATGGTTTTTAATGAATTTATTTGCAAATTATGGTGGAAAATAAGTATTTGGTCAATAACCATTCATTGCTCCATTTTCTGCAGATCTCCACTTGCTAGAGCAGTGATGTTTTGGGGCTGTTGCTGGGCAACACAGACTTTCAACTCCCTCCAAAGATTTTCTATGGAGTTGAGATCTAGAGACTGGCTAGGCCACTCCAGGACCTTGAAATGCTTCTTACGAAGCCACTCCTTTGTTGCCCGGGCGCTGTGTTTGGGATCATTGTCATGCTGAAAGACCCAGCCACGTTTGATCTTCAATGCCCTTGCTGATGGAAGGAGGTTTTCACTCAAAATCTCTCGATACATGGCCCCATTCATTCTTTCCTTTACACGGATCAGTCGTCCTGGTCCCTTTGCAGAAAAACAGCCCCAAAGCATGATGTTTCCACCCCTATGCTTCACAGTAGGTATGGTGTTCTTTGGATGCAACTCAGCATTCTTTGTCCTCCAAACACGACGAGTTGAGTTTTTACCAAAAAGTTTTATTTTGGTTTCATCTGACCATATGACATTCTCCCAATCTTCTTCTGGATCATCCAAATGCTCTCTAGCAAACTTCAGACGGGCCTGGACATGTACTGGCTTAAGCAGGGGGACACTTCTGGCACTGCTGGATTTGAGTCCCTGGCTGCGTAGTGTGTTACTGATGGTAGGCTTTGTTACTTTGGTCCCAGCTCTCTGCAGGTCATTTACTAGGTCCCCCCCGTGTGGTTCTGGGATTTTTGCTCACCGTTCTTGTGATCATTTTGACCCCACGTTGTGAGATCTTGCGTGGAGCCCCAGATCGAGGGAGATTATCAGTGGTCTTGTACGTCTTCCATTTCCTAATAATTGCTCCCACAGTTGATTTCTTCAAACCAAGCTGCTTACTTATTGCAGATTCAGTCTTCCCAGCCTGGTGCAGGTCTATCCTTTGACATCTCTTTGGTCTTGGCCATAGTGGAGTTTGGAGTGTGACTGTTTGAGGTTGTGGACAGGTGTCTTTTAAACTGATAACAAGTTCAAACAGGTGCCATTAATACAGGTAACGAGTGGAGGACAGAGGAGCCTCTTAAAGAAGTAGTTACAGGTCTGTGAGAGCCAGAAATCTTGCTTGTTTGTAGGTGACTTATTTTCCACCATAATTTGCAAATAAATTCATAAAACATCCTACAATGTGATTTTCTAGTTGAATAGTACCTATGATGAAAATTACAGGCCTCTCATCTTTTTAAGTGGGAGAACTTGCACAATTGGTGGCTGACTAAATACATAAAATGATGAACTGGAAAACAGGTTAAATTTCAATACTTGTTCATTAAGCATGCACATAAGTATTGAAATTGAACATTTGGAGTGCTGTAACTGTCCATTTTATTTTACAAGCTGTAAAATAAGCTGTATCTCCAGCACCCAACTATTTTAGGTGTAGGAAGAACTTTGAGTTGAATATTTTGCCTATTTCTGTCATTCCTAACGGTGTTTTCTGCGTATTCCCAGCTGTTGGCCCAGAACCAGGAACTAACGGAGCAGAACCTGACCCTCCGTGAGCGTCTGGAGGACTCGGAGAAGGTGAACCTGGACCGGACATCGTCCTCGCTGCGGCCGGCCGGGGCCCGTCTCACCCAGCGTCTCACGTTGAGATGGCCTCATGCCTCTGCGACCTGCGCTCCCTCTGCAACGTCCTGACCCAGCGGTCACAGGGCCGAGACCCCAACCTCTCGCTGCTGCTTGGCGTTTCCTGTGAGTGTTGACCACCGCGCCGCGACAGGTTTAGTAGCATTTAAAGAAGAACGTAAAAGGCTGCCGCTATTTTTCACTTAAACCTGAAACGCTTCTAATCAGTTGTAGCTTGAGCGATGGTAAAAGTCAAAGATGAATGTTTGATCAATGTAAGTGTTGCAGCCACAGAATACTTCCAGCTATATACAGTGCCTTGCAAAAGTATTCGGCCCCCTTGAACTTTGCGACCTTTTTCCACATTTCAGGCTTCAAACATAAAGATATAAAACTGTATTTATTTGTGAGGAATCAACAACAAGTGGGACACAATCATGAAGTGGAACGACATTTATTGGATATTTCAATTTTTTTAACAAATCAAAACTGAAAAATTGGGCGTGCAAAATTATTCAGCCCCTTTACTTTCAGTGCAGCAAACTCTCTCCAGAAGTTCAGTGAGGATCTCTGAATGATCCAATGTTGACCTAAATGACTAATGATGATAAATACAATCCACCTGTGTGTAATCAAGTCTCCGTATAAATGCACCTGCACTGTGATAGTCTCAGAGGTCCGTTAAAAGCGCAGAGAGCATCATGAAGAACAAGGAACACACCAGGCAGGTCCGAGATACTGTTGTGAAGAAATTTAAAGCCGGATTTGGATACAAAAAGATTTCCCAAGCTTTAAACATCCCAAGGAGCACTGTGCAAGCGATAATATTGAAATGGAAGGAGTATCAGACCACTGCAAATCTACCAAGACCTGGCCGTCCCTCTAAACTTTCAGCTCATACAAGGAGAAGACTGATCAGAGATGCAGCCAAGAGGCCCATGATCACTCTGGATGAACTGCAGAGATCTACAGCTGAGGTGGGAGACTCAGCTGTAGGACAACAATCAGTCGTATATTGCACAAATCTGGCCTTTATGGAAGAGTGGCAAGAAGAAAGCCATTTCTTAAAGATATCCATAAAAAGTGTTGTTTAAAGTTTGCCACAAGCCACCTGGGAGACACACCAAACATGTGGAAGAAGGTGCTCTGGTCAGATGAAACCAAAATTGAACCTTTTGGCAACAATGCAAAATGTTATGTTTGGCGTAAAAGCAACACAGCTCATCACCCTGAACACACCATCCCACTGTCAAACATGGTGGTGGCAGCATCATGGTTTGGGCCTGCTTTTATTCAGCAGGGACAGGGAAAATGGTTAAAATTGATGGGAAGATGGATGGAGCCAAATACAGGACCATTCTGGAAGAAAACCTGATGGAGTCTGCAAAAGACCTGAGACTGGGACGGAGATTTGTCTTCCAACAAGACAATGATCCAAAACATAAAGCAAAATCTACAATGGAATGGTTCAAAAATAAACATATCCAGGTGTTAGAATGGCCAAGTCAAAGTCCAGACCTGAATCCAATCGAGAATCTGTGGAAAGAACTGAAAACTGCTGTTCACAAATGCTCTCCATCCAACCTCACTGAGCTCGAGCTGTTTTGCAAGGAGGAATGGGAAAAAATTTCAGTCTCGATGTGCAAAACTGATAGAGACATACCCCAAGCGACTTACAGCTGTAATCGCAGCAAAAGGTGGCGCTACAAGGTATTAACTTAAGGGGGCTGAATAATTTTGCACGCCCAATTTTTCTGTTTTTGATTTGTTAAAAAATGTGAAATATCCAATAAATGTTGATCCACTTCATGATTGTGTCCCACTTGTTGTTGATTCTTCACAAAAAAATATAGTTTTATATCTTTGTTTGAAGCCTGAAATGTGGCAAAAGGTCGCAAAGTTCAAGGGGGCCGAATACTTTCGCAAGGCACTGTACATGTGTAACATGGTTTTTCAAGTGTTGTAATACGTTGTCGTCATACTTCCAGGTCCTGTCACCTAATCCTGAAAATGTTTGGTGATTTAAGGTGTGTGTGTGTTATATATTATACACACTTATATTTGTGTTTTTTAGGATGAATTTACATCTGCCAGATGCCTTATGTTTTTGTGCTGAAAACCATTTGCGCCGCATTTTTGCCAATTGAAGACCGTTCAAAAACGAACAGGCTACATTCTGAGAGAAAAAAGAAGTCACTTTCATAGTGTGTAGTAACTGTTTCTTCTTCTTCCCAGCTCCCCCGCCCATGGCAGAGCAGGAGGAGGACTGGCTGAGTCCTGAGGTGCTCCAGAGGAAGTTGACTGAAGCCCAGCGGCTGTGTCGTGATGTGGAGGAGCTCCGCACCACCGTCTCAGACCGCTACGCCCAGGACATGGGGAGAGAACTGCATTACCCAGTAGCCCCAGCTGCTAGCTTCTCTAAAACAGACTGAACCATCAGCCTAATGGGGTAAGGCTTCCATATTGGCCTTGCTTCTTCTACTCTCTTCATTGTGTATGAACTGGAATCTCATGTTGGCCCTTTGGGGAAGGAATCCTTGATCGGGGTCATGCATTTCAGTCAAAGGGCTTACGGTGGAAGAACTGTTCTCAAACCAGTGTGTTTTTTTGTTTTTATAAATGTTTTACTGATACGTTTGTCTTTGTTGTCAAAGATGCCCTCCGCACTTTTTATGACACACATAGATGGGGTTGTGTTATCTTTTTTTCAATAAATAACACTTATTATTTAAATCTTCCCTCTGGGGAAATAATGTTGGATGTGGTTGACAATCAACTGAAAATATTTAATTGTGTTTTTTGAGTAATTCAACAGGGAATGTTACTAACCCACCATTATTTAAAATGGTACATTTGTAGCATTGAAGTGGTAGGGCTAATACTGAAAAGACATTATGTCAGCAGTATAACTGAGATATTGTTCAGAGACATCTGTCCCGTCTGTACAATAGCACAGTTTTTAAAAAAATCATGTTTGCAGATATTTCTCTCTGGTAGTGGGCTTGCTTTGATGATCAATCTGTAGATCAAAACGGTTAAGGTCCTGCACTTTTGCTGTCGTCACCAATAAAATTTGCTAGTGGCTTTCTTTCTCAAAACTTGACTTATTTTAGTGTTTCAAGCCAACAGAGCAACTCAATACATTCCTGAAACATTTCTTTGTGGGTTGTCCTCTAAAAAGAAGATATCTCCGTCACAGGTAGGTTTGGGGGATAACGGTCCGTGGCAATGAGGACTGAAGCCATTTTACACACTCCTTTACACTATTTGTGGTACTGGTTTGTTGGTAAGGGTCTGTCTTACAGAGCAACATACTGTAATTTAACAGGTGAGTCCCTGTGCCTACTTTGTCCTGATACACTGTGTTCACTTTGGTGCCCATATCTGTACTAGCAAAATGTCTCTGTCATCCGTGTTGATAGTATTGTTTTATTTCCATCTAATAGCAAGAAATGTTTTGGTTCCAAGTTAATAACTTAACTAATGGATGCCAGTATTTTGCCATGAAAAAAAGAAAGTGTGCGACATGACTAAACACTAACTTTCATCTAGTTTGTTTCAGTGTTAGAATAGCAAAAAAAAAGTGGTTTGATTTATTGATGGAACGTCACGTCAAATGCTTTCCTTCAGTTGACGAACATCATGGCACTAAGTTGGGACATGTGGGTGTCTAACATTGTCTAGATGAGACTAATGTGAGTTCTCATTTGAGCTTTAACAAAGTTAGACAAACTTGCCTTATGTCAAATATTTTTCAAAAATGTAAATGTTTATATTGAATATATTTTTTGAATATATATATTTTATTCAATATAATTGTATTTACACATTTTAGAAATAAAGTTTGTTTTCAATAAGTTGGCTTTGATCTTGTAATTTTCTTTTATTTAAAATCCTTACATTTTAAAGGTAGAGTCAGCGATATGACGTAAATGCATAGTGGGCCAATTTTCCGCAACAACTAAGATCATTGGTGCGCCAGGCTAAACGTCTCTGCTGTTTTGGTCCCTAAGAGTATGAAGCGAACCCATGCCCATGTACAAATACTGTGTGTGTGTGAGAGCGAGTCTTTGCATCTTGCTCAAGCAATATTATTTCGCTAACTCTACCTTTTTTTATTTTATTTAAGCGGTCATGGTTCAAGGTGAATTGTCTACATCAATAATTTTGCAAGTGTCCCTATGGAAATGAGGATTTTCCCATGTCACGATGATCCTGAAAAGAATTGTTCTGTAAGTGTTGGCACCCCCTAGTGTCACATCCCTATCAGATCTGAATATACATGTTTATGAAAGTAAATACAGTATTTTATAACCATGAGGAAAGTGACAGGGCGATTTGTTGCTCTGTCATTGACGAGGGCCTGGCCTAGTCCTAAGCAGCAGAGCAGCATTGGGAGTGAGCCCACAGGAGAGGAGTGTCTGAGAGTCCTCACTGTACCAGCGCTGTGGGAACGCACTGATGATATCATACGCTGTGGCATCTGTCCATCTGAAATTGTGAGGGGGAGAGAGAGTTGATAGTGATGGAATAGCACAGGACAGGGCTTTCATAACATGTCAAACAGACTGGGATGCGACTTTGTTCTGGCACGCAGAATCTTCGTCACTGATCATTTGGACAAATCGTGATTCCCATTTAGAGGAGTGGATAC
Organism: Oncorhynchus keta; assembly: GCF_023373465.1. Classification (NCBI taxonomy): domain Eukaryota; kingdom Metazoa; phylum Chordata; class Actinopteri; order Salmoniformes; family Salmonidae; genus Oncorhynchus; species Oncorhynchus keta. The sequence continues at coordinate 5,021,554 of NC_068451.1, forward strand.
TTCGCTAGCCTCGTTAGTACATTTTTCAAGCACATCTCCCCCGAGAATTTAATCAAGCATCTGATGCAATTATGCCAGGTGTGTGTGTGTGTGTGTATGTATATATATTTTTTTTTTAAATGTAGGGGGTGGATCAGCTTTAATATTGCAAATAAATTGATCGAAGCCACAATGTCAGTCTGCATTTCCCCATATTGTCTTAAATAAATACAGTATCAGTCAAAAGTTGACGCCTACTCATTCAACGGTTTTTCTTTATTTTTTTTCACTGTAGAATAATAGTGAAGTCATCTAAACTATGAAATAACACATGGAATCATGTAGTAACCGAAAAAGTGTTAAACATCAAAATATATTTTAAATTCTTTAAAGTACCCTTTGCTTTGATAGCTTTGCACACACTTGGCATTCTCTCAACCAGCTTCACCTGAAATACTTTTCCAACAGTCTTCAAGGAGTTCCCACATAGGCTGAGCACTTGTTGGCTGCTTATCCTTCACTCTGCTGTCCAACTCATCCCAAACCATCTCAATTGGGTTGAGGTCAGGTGATTGTGGAAGTCAGGTCATCTGATGCATCACTCTCCTTGGTCAAATATCCCTTACACAGCCTGGAGGTGTGTTGGGCCATTGTCCTGTTGGAAAAACAAGTCCACCAATCGCAAACCAGATGGGATGGTGTATTCTTGCAGAATGCTGTGGTAGCCATGATGGTTAAGTGTGCCTTGAATTCTAAATAAATCAGACTTTTATGTATACCCCCCTACCTTGTCACAACACAATTGATTGTCTCAAATACATTATGAAAGAAATTCAATAAATTAACTTTCAACAAGGCACACCTGTTAATTTAAATGCATTCCAGGTGACGACCTCATGGTTTAGAGAATGCCAAGAGTGCAAATCTGTCAAGGCAGTGTGGCTACTTTGAAGAACCTCAAATATATTTTCATATGTTTAACACTTTTTTGGTTGCTACATTTTTCCATGTGTGTTATTTCATAGTTTTGATGTCTTCACTATTATTCTACAATGTAGAAAATAGTAAAAATAAAGAAAAACCCCTGAATGAGTAAGTGTCAACTTTTGACTGGTACTGTATATGTTACCCTTTTATTTATACATAAATATATATACTACCGTTAAAGTTTGGGGTCACTTAGAATTGTCCTTGTTTTTTAAAGAAAATCCCTTTTTTTTGTCCATTTAAAATAACATCAAATTGATCAGAAATACAGTGTAGACATTGTTGTAAATGACTCTTGTAGCTGGAAACGGCTGATTTGTTTTAATGGAATATCTATATAGGCATATGGAGGCCCATTATCAGCAACCATCACTCCTGTATCAGCATTTGTGGGTTCGATTACAGGCTCAAAATGGCCAGAAACAAAACTTTCTTCTGAAACTCGTCAGTCTATTCTTGTTATGAATACTTACGGAAATAAGTATTCAGAAAAAGAATAGACTGACGAGTTTCAGAAGAAAGTTCTTTATGAGACTCGAAATTGAGCTCCGGTGCATCCTGTTTCCATTGATCATCCTTGATGTTTCTCCAACTTGTTTGGAGTCCACCTGTGGTAAATTTATTTGGTTGGACATGGTTTGGAAAGGCACACACCTGTCTATATAAGGTCCCACAGTTGACAGTGCATTTCAGCAAAAACCAAGCCATGAGGTCTAAGGAATTGTCCGTAGAGCTCCGAGACCGGATTGTGTCGAGGCACAGATCTGGGGAAGGGTACCAAAACATTTCTGCAGCATTGAAGGTCCCCAAGAACACAGAGGCCTCCATCGTTCTTAAATTGAACAAGTTTGGAACCACCAAGACTCTCCCTAGAGCCTGCCGCCCAGGCCGAACTGAGCAATCGGGGAGAAGGGCGTTGGTCAGGGAGGTGACTTAGAACCCAAGGGTCAGTCTGACAGAGCTCAAGAATTTGTCTGTGGAGATGGGAGTACCTTCCAGAAGGAAAACCATCTCTGCAGCACTCCACCAATCAAGCCTTTATGGTAGAGTGGCCAGACTGAAGCCCACTTGGAGTTTGTAAAAGGCACCTAAAGACTCTCAGACTACGAGAAACAAGATTCTCTGGTCTGATGAAACCAAGATTCAACTCTTTGGCCTGAATGCCAAGCATCACTTCGAGGATACATGGCACCATCTCTACGGTGAAGCATGGTGGTGGCAGCATCATGCTGTGGGGATGTTTATCAGCGACAGGGACTGGGAGAATAGTCAGGATCGAGGCAAAGATGTATGGGGCAAAGTACAGAGATATCCTTGATGAAAACCTGCTCCAGAGATGACGAAAAACACAAAGTAAACTGTACAAAAACAATAAACGACTGTGACGCTACCATAAGAACTGTGCTGACACAAGCAACTAACATAGACAATCACCCACAATGACAAAACAGGCTACCTAAATATGGTTCCCAATCAGAGACAACGACTAACACCTGCCTCTGATTGAGAACCATATCAGGCCAAACACAGAAACAGACAAACTAGACATCCAACATAGAATGCCCACCCAGCTCACATCCTGACCAACACTAAAACAAGGAAAACACAAAAGAACTATGGTCAGAACGTGACACAGGAAAGGAAGACCCAGAGTTACCTCTGCTCCAGAGGATAAGTTCATTAGAGTTACCAGCCTCAGAAATTGCAGCCTAAATAAATGCATCACAGAGTTCAAGTAACAGACACATCTCAACATCAACTGTTCAGGTGAGACTGTGTGAATCAGGCCTTCATGGTCAAATTACTGCGAAGAAACCACTCCTAAAGGACACCAATAAGAAGAAGAGACTTGCTTGACATTAGACCGGTGGAAACCTGTCCTTTGGTCTGGACCCCAAATTGGAGATTTTTGGTTCCAACCACGATGTCTTTGTGAGATGCTGTGTGGGTGAACGGATGATCTCTTCATGTGTATTTCCCACCGTAAAGCTTGGAGGAGGAGGTGTTAATGATGTGGGGGTGCTTTACTGGTGACACTGTCTGTGATTTATTTAGAATTCAAGGCACACTTAACCAGCATGGCTACCACAGCATTCTGCAGTGATACGCCATCCCATCTGGTTTGGGTCTATGATCTGTTTTTCAACAGGACGATGACCCAACACACCTCCAGGCTGTGAAAGGATTATTTTACCAAGAAGGAGAGTGATGGAGTGCTGCATCAAATGACCTGGCCTCCACAATCACCCGACCTCAACCAAATTGAGATGGTTTGGGATGAGTCGGACTGCAGAGTGAAGAAAAAGCAGTCAACAAGTGCTCAGCATATGTGGGAACTCCTTCAAGATGGTTGGAAAATTATTCTAGGTGAAGCTGGTTGAGATTGCCAAGAGAGTGCAAAGCTGTCATCAAGGCAAAGGGTGGCTACTTGGAAGAATCTCCAATATATAAAAATATTTTGATTTGTTTAACACTTTTTTTTTATTACTACTTGATTCCATGTGTGTTATTTCATAGTTTCAATGTATTCATTATTATTCTACAATGTAGAAATTAGTTTTAAAAAATTAAGAAAACACTGGAATGAGGTGTTCTAAAACTTTTGACCGGTAGTGTAGACAGGTGTGTGCCTTTCCCAATCATGTCCAATCAAGTTCTAGAAACATCTCAAGGGTGATCAATGGAAACAGGATGCACCTCAACTCAATTTTGATTCTTATAGCGAAGAGTCTGTGAATACTTACATAAATAAGGTATGTTTTTGATTTTTAATACATTTTCAAAAACCTATTTTCACTTTGTCATTATGGTGTGTAGATTGCAGATGATTTATTTATTAATTATTCCATGTGGAAAAAGTCAAGGGGTCTGAATACTTTCCGAAGGCACTGTACATAACATTCTATTGTTGCAAGAATTTTGTATAATTTAAATTGAAAAACTTGTAAGTTTTGAATCTGGTGTTATTTTGTGTATCAGTTCATAAACCATGTGCCATGGAATCGGTACATCGAAAATCTCTTTGTCATTATTTTGCAATCTGTATGGCACAGCTGTCAATTTATGGGTCCTTAAATTAAACTGGTATACTTTTTTTTATTTATCACAATTTTCTTTAACCTATTTTCGTCTTTAATGCAGGGTCGACATACAAGTTCCTTACTTTCTCCCCATTCCATTTGCCTCTTCCATTTTTGCGGAATGCAAGATTTTAGTTCTGGGCGTCCGAGATTAACACCCAAAAGTCACTGTGACTGAGATGAAGTACTGTGAACGTGATGGACTTCCTGGGCAAAATACTCTGCACAGCATTTTGTGGCTCCCAACCCACCTGTGCTTGTCCAGATACTGGCGCAGATGACCTATGGTCTCTGAGAAACGCATCTTCATGATGTAGGTGTGCTCGCCATCCTCTGACTTCACCCTCAGTGTGGTGACATCACGGACTGAGTTATGGGGATCAGTCTCATGCAACTCCAACCTGAGTTAGAGTAGAGAGAACAGGTTCATAATCCACATTAGCAAATGTGTGTCCCTCTTCCAGGGTCTCCTCTGTCACAAGGTCCCGCAAGGCCCCCTAGTGGTGGAAGTGAAGGTATTGTGAATACTTCTAGACACCTGCATACCTCTCTTTCATAGCCTGTAGCGCTGGTGTGTCTATGAGGGTCACAGCATGGCTGTTTGAAGCATCAGAAGAGCCCTAAACACAAGACACAGGAATTTACTAGCATATAGTATACGCGTGTCCATCATCTACAGGTATATGCTGAAACATGCAACAGATCTCAGTCTCACCTGTAGACTGGCCTTCACGGAGTCCTTGATGTCAATCACTCTACCAGCCTTCACCACCACCTTGGGCAGCCTGTTCAGGAATTGGTCCATTGTCAGTTTTCTGCCTGTGGGTAAGTCAATGTTCAAGTCAGAGCAAAAGAGGCTTGGGGTGAATCTCAAGTGATATACATATAGTTAAACCAACTTCAAATATGAAATTCAATTATTTCATTGATTCCTTGTGTCCTCTCCTCGCCTCCCCAAAGAAGATCCAAGGTTTCTCCCCATCTCATGCATGTTCAGGAGGAGGCGAGGAGAGAGGACTCGAGGAATCCCCAAAAATACAATTGAGATTCCACCCCTGCAGTTGGTTCAACCAGAGTGTAAAAGTGTAGCATTTGTTTTTGGGAACAAATTGAAGCGATACAGAGTGGACCGACCGGGTATCTGGGAGACGGTACAGCAGGCGTGTTCTAAGCTGTCTGTTGATTTCTCCCCCTCTGTGCATCCAACCACAGCCTGCCCCTTCCCAGGGAACTCCGCCCACGGTCGCCGCTCTTGGAACTCCTCCTCTCGCCTGTCGTGAACCTGTGTACACCGAAAGAGGACGTCCCACTACTCACCACAAAACAAACAGGAAATACATTGTCCATTTAGTCCGTTTTCCTACCGTAAGCACATTTGAAATTCACGCATGCACACAAAGCACGCACACACACACACACACACACACCTGAAAGGGCACCCCGTCTGCAAACCTGTCCTGTAGCTCAGAAGGGAAGTATCCGTCCATCAGGTCTTGCATGCACTGCTGCAAAGTCACGAGCGGCAAGGTGTCAGACACGTTGGACTGAGATACGAACTGAGCTTTCTGTACTTATTCTGTCTGCTACAATCTGAGAGTCGAAACATTGAAATCAAAGAATCTTCTGTGAAAATGTATCAAAAATCATGCCTGGTTCAAATATCTAGTCTGTTTCATTACCTGGTGTGTGTTATACTCTCTCGTAATAACCTTAACAGCAGCTGATTTGGTTCTGGGTGCTGAGATTATGTACTGACTAGCCAGTTGGAGTATAGCGAGTATTCCCTATATAGTCTCTGTCTGTACCTGTGTGCTGGCTTCCTGGTAAGAGCGGAAGGGCCCATTGAACATGAAGATGCCATTGCTGTAGAGCCGTAGTGGAATGAGGTGCTGCTGGGCCAGCTGTGCCCCTCTGGACGTGACCCTGACGTAGGACTCTCCCTCCCCAGCCAGGATGTTCAACTGCTGGATGTTCTGGAGCACCAGGTCAAAGTTTATCTGGAAGTTCCTCCTGGCCACAGAGGTCTCTGCAAAGGACAGGCCACCATAATAAGTGAATGAATAATTAAGATTTTCTGTTTGAAAATCATCCAGGCATCACATGAGCACAGCTCGTGAAACTTTAACTGGTGCATTGAAACAATGGCAGCTCCTTTGTACTGTTGGAAATTACCGTTTGAAGATGTGATTCGATTAGGTTTTTACTTGGCTGCCTGTTAAGGAGGGTGTACTGTTACAGCATGTTCAGATAGAAATGATCACGTAGAAAGAATATGACTGCCTGTCAGATAGAATAGGGAATCTTAGCAGCTCTATTAATTATATTTCTATCTGCAGCATAAGGCTCAGCACTTAATAACTCCCTGGTTCCTTTACCTGGTTGCCACACCCCTCTCTCGGAGCTCTGGGTCTGCTCAGCTTCCTCTACTTCCTGTTGACTGGCTGTGTCACGCTCCTCTCCGCTCCCCACCCAGATCATGCCGTAGTCGTTCAGAAACCGCTGAGTGGGGAAAAACCCACTGTGAGTTTAAAGAAAAGTTTGCAGTGACATCAGTTAAAGAGGTGAACTAAACTATTTAGAACAGACTTAGAGATGACTGTGGTCCATCTATGTCTGTGCAATGTACCAAACTGTTCGCTGAGGATCAAAAAAAACATTGCTCCGTTGTATTACCATGGCGATGATGATCTTACCTCCATCTCCAATACCTGGCCCTGAAGCCTGTGGCATGTTTTTATGAGATCATCCTCTCTGCTCCTATCACTGTTTTTCTCTAAAAATCACAGAAACAGAATGGTTTTGGTTAACCAAACATAACTTGTTCCATACTCTTAATATCTTTTATTTTCACTTAACAGAGATGAGGGCGGTGACGGAAGTAGAGAACACTGTATAGGCCTACATGGGGCTGTATTTCTATAAATACATGAATACTAGGCCTACATGGGGCTGTATTCCTATAAATACATGAATACTAGGCCTACATGGGGCTGTATTCCTATAAATACATGAATACTTGGCCTACATGGGTCTGTATTTCTATAAATACATGAATACTAGGCCTACATGGGGCTGTATTTCTATAAATACATGAATACTTGGCCTACATGGGGCTGTATTTCTATAAATACATGAATACTAGGCCTACATGGGGCTGTATTTCTATAAATACGTGAATACTAGGCCTACATGGGGCTGTATTTCTATAAATACATGAATACTAGGCCTACATGGGGCTGTATTCCTATAAATACATGAATACTAGGCCTACATGGGGCTGTATTCCTATAAATACATGAATACTTGGCCTACATGGGGCTGTATTCCTATAAATACATGAATACTAGGCCTACATGGGGCTGTATTCCTATAAATACACGCATACTAGGCCTACATGGGGCTGTATTCCTATAAATACATGAATACTAGGCCTACATGTGTTGTGACTGGAACTCTGTGGTTCCAGAACTGTATAATATATATGATAGGCTGAAATAACTACCTGTTGACTTCTGAAGAAGCTTAATTTTCTCCTCCAGAGCTGTAATTATTTTCTCCTTCAAATAGAAAATAACAAAATAAACATTGATATGTTGTCAAGTCAAGAGCTTGGTCTGTACATATATCAATATTTGGGCATGTACTTCATGCATAGAATACTAGCCGGATGTGTATAGACTACTGCTGTTTTTAGTATCCGTTTTCAGAGTTGGGGAAGCTACTCTGAAAATATAGTTTACCAAGCTACCAATTACTTCACACTGGAAGAAGTTGAGCAACAGTAAAGCTACCCTTAAGATAAATATAGTTTGTTTAACTGAAGCTACTTTGAAAAAGTAGTTCACTACATCAAAACTGCCTTGTAAAAAAGTATTATATCTAAGTCTGAAAAGTCATATAAATGTACTGGGTTGAAAAATATATACAGTGCATTCGGAAAGTATTCAGACCCCATGACTTTTTCCACATTTTGTTACGTTACAGCCTTATTATAAAATTTATTAAATTGCTTTTTCCCCCCTCAATCTACACACAATACCACATAAAGACAAAGCAAAATTGTAGCAAATGTATTAAAAACATGTAACTGAAATATCACATTTACATAAGTATTGAGACCCTTTACTCGGTACTTCGTTGAAGCAGATTTGGCAGCGATTGCATGACGCTACAAACTTGGCATACCTGTTTTTGGAGAGTTTCTCCCATTCTTCTCTGTAGATCCTCTCAAGCTGTCAGGTGGGATGGGGAAGGTTGCTGCACAGCTATTTTCAGGTTTCTCCAGAGATGTTCGATTGGGTTCAAGTTTGGGCTCTGGCTGGGCCACTCAAGGACATTTAGAGACTTGTCCCGAAGCCACTCCTGCGATGTCTTGGCTGTGTGCTTTGGGTTTTTGTCCTGTTAGAACTTGAACCATTGACCCAGTCTGATGTCCTGAGCCCTCACAGTCCTGAGCGCCCACAGCATGATGCTGCCACCATCATGCTTCACCGTAGGAATGGTGCCAGGTTTCCTCCATACGTGACGCTTGGAATTCAGGCCAAAGAGTTCCATCTTGGATTCATCAGACCAGAGAACCTTGTTTCTCATGGTCTGAGAGTCCTTTAGGTGCCGTTTGGCAAACTTCAAACGGCTGTCATGTGCCTTTGACTGAGGAGTGGCTTCCGTCTGGCCACTCTACTATAAAGGGCTGATTGCTGGAGTGTTGCATAGATAGTTGTCCTTCTGAAAGGTTCTTCCATCTCCATGGAGGAACTCTGGAGCTCTGTCAGAGTGCTCATCGGGTTCTTGGTCACCTCCCTGACCAACGCCCTTCTCCCCAGATTGCTCAGTTTGGCCGGGTGGCCAGCTCTAGGAAAAGTCTTGGTGGTTCCAAACTTCTTCCATTTAAGAATGACATGAGAACACATGAGGCCACTGTGTTCTTGGGGACCTTCATTGCTGCAGACATTTCTTGGTACCCTTCCTCAGATCTGTGCCTCAACACAATCCTGTCTCAGAGCTCTACAGACAATTCCTTTTGACCTCATGACTTGGTTTTTGCTCTGACATACACTGTCAACTGTGAGACCTTATATAGTAGACAGGTGTGTGCCTTTCCAAATAATGTCCAATCAATTGAATTTACCACAGGTGGACTCCACTCAAGTTGTAGAAACATCTCAAGGATGATCAATGGAAACAGGATGCACCTGACCTCAACTCAGAGCAAAGGGTTTGAATACTTATGCAAACATTTAAAATGTTTAATTTAATTGTTTTTGCTTTGTCATTATGTAGAGTGATGAGAAAAAACAACAACAATTTAATCAATTTTAGAATAAGGCTGTAAAGTAACAAAATGTGGAAAAAGTCAAGGGCTCTGAATACTTTCCGAATGCACTAGAATTGCAGTAGTTAGCTACACTGTTTACAGGGGTGGCTTCCATTGTTAGAGTGGCGGCAGGTAGCCTAGTGGTTAGAGCGTTGGGCCAGTAACAACTTTGGAAAATATGCTGCTGCTTGAGTAGGTCTCTTATTACCTCATCATACAAACTATAATAAGTATCTTGCCAATCAAAATATGAGAAGCCTCTTATAGCACACACTTATAGTATAAGTATAACTATAGTATAAGTCTATTGTCATGCAAACGACAACGAACAAAGGTCCAACACAGAATGCTGATGCAACATTCACACATTTGGCAGATTTCTTGTTTTTGTTTTTGTTTAGAAAACCTTTATTGCCACCATTTAGCTACTGTTCATACATACTGATACTTGTGTATGTATGTATGATACTTGTGGGACAGGCATCCTGTACGTGCAACTTCATCAGCATTTGGTGGTTGAGCTTTCCTTTAAAATGCATGCTTCTGATTGGTTGTTGCGGAGGATCACAGAGGTTGATGTGGTTGAGGTCGATTTCAGATCTAACCAAAACGCTGTCTCGCTGGAGGTGTTCACAGAAGCGTTGTTACCGTTTTTTTTTTCTTCATTGATTGCACTGGAAGTCGCTCTGGATAAGTGTGTGCTAAATACCTCAAAAATGTAATGTACAATGTAATTTCTTTGTCTGAACGTGTGTGGTACTTGGCTCACCTTGTGGTCAATGTCCAGGGCTTGGGTCTTCACCTTGGTCTCCAGCAGGGTCAGCCTCTGCATCATAGAGGACATCAGCTCAAAATCACTAGGGGGTGCACCTGTAGGGTTCAGTCAGAGTTCACTAGATCAGGAAGCGTAATACCTGTATAATAAAGGCTACTGCATGACACTCGGCAGACGTTTTTCCCCCCAAAGTGTCTTAAGGTACAATGACGCATACATTTCTTACTGATTCTGACAACACTCTGTTTCAATGTTACTGTACATTATCAGAAACCCAAACGGGCTTTTTGGAAACCCACATTTGTGACCACAGTGCTGTATTAGGAAAATCAGACACATTATGTTGTGGTCAATGCACACCGCATACTGATCTAACAACCATGCATGAGATTTCCAGTGTTGTCGAAATGTGACGTGACGTTGGTAGTGGTTGTGAATATTTCAGCACAGGGCGAGTTGTAAGGACATCAAACAAACATACAACGACTGTTGCTTTTCCTTTGTTTGGCTTTTGATTTGGAAGGACAGACACTATCAGTGGCTTGAGCCTGAGGCGCAGGGTGATTCAAAGCAGATACATCATTCAGCAGAGTAGCTTCGTATTCTAAAGGAAAGAAAAGACAAGAACACAACCAGAATGACCCCAGGTTTTTTAAAGAGCTGTATTCAGAGGCAGTATATGTTTCAAATAATTGGATATCTCATCGTTAGACTATAGCATGGTTCCCCAACTGACGGCCCGCGTGGGTGATTTTATTTGACCATTCAAGTTTTATGAGCAAAAAAGAATACTAAACTGATAATTATTTTTAAATGTTTTATTGTTAGTCGTAAAAGACTGTAAAAACACCAGCAAATCAGCTCCAAGTTATTTTAATTTTGGAAATCTGTTCCAAAGTATTCCCATACACAATAGAGAGATACAGTATGTGATCGTATACCAACCTAAGCGAGGTTTGAAATGATTATGATTTAGTAAAATATTATATCTTCTTGTGGTCAATTTGCAGTCTACAAATTATTTGTAATTATGTTCTTCCTCCTGGCCAACTGCTCAAGAAAAACATCGTCTTTGAAAGACCTTAATCCCATACCTGAAAATGGATTCTCCTTGAAAGGCACTCTTCTCCTATTTGAGAAAAATTAGCAATCGTCAGTAATGTAAATGAACATGGAAATCCATCTAATTTCAATACTTATTGTCTCGGAAAAGATCCACTTTGGTTTCTCTTGAACATACCCTTGCTGGTTCATGGGCCCGGGAAGAGGCACTCGTCGGTTTTTCCTCAACATTGAAAGTGGTGAGCTCATCTCCTTACGTTCATAAAACACTTGGGGTCGATAAGATGCACAAATGGCTAGCAGACTAGTGTAGAGTTAATTTCAGACTAGTGTAGAGTTAATTTTGTGATTCAACATACCCTAACCCTAACAAAAAAAACTATATTTATGAGCACCTTGTACTGAACAAGACTGGTTACTCGCATCAATGCCTCTGTCTCGTCATTTAATATTCAAACACCTGGTTGACATTGACATGGTTGACATGCAAGCACATAGCAGCTAAAAACGCAAAATAAATGTCCTGAAAGTGTACACTTGGTTCAGTTAATAGGCTTAATAAACGAAATCAACTTTTATTTGTCATGCTAGGAATGTATGAATTACTTACAAGTGAATGACTCTAGATTCTGTAGGTTGGAATATTGTGCTTGCTCTTCTTTTACATCTAGAGGATTGTTTGGAGTTCGTTGCCATTGGTAACGTGGATCGTGACATTTAATTGGCTCGTTGCTGGTTCCAGAATTAAATACACCCTCCTTCACACGGTGAAGAACCAGCCAAAGTGATACATTGTTATTCAAAGTATGACATTGTGATCATCCATCGACAAAACATTGATATAAATGGAATGATCTACCCAAACACTTGTCTACTTTTGTTTCAAAAGTGGTCACACACCTAGCCCTACATCAGAACAAATACCATGCATGCTATACAAACATAACAATACAATGCATTAAATAGGCTATTGGCATACATGGAAAAAAAAATAAGAATACAAAAATACCCACTAGTGCCAAATATCAAAACAATTACTTGTAGGCCCTATTAAAGTTAATTTACACTGCTCATGACTGTAAAACAGATCTCTGTACTTGTGCCCATGCAGTCATGGTGCACACACCCCTTTCAGACCCTTCCTCTTCTAGCTGAAATAAACACAGATACACTTTTGCTGTTCAGAGACTCAACCCTCTTCAACATTAACGAAGCTCTGGTCTGTGCTGTCTTCATCCTGCTGGTGCTGTCTGTGTTCACAGAGGCCAAGGTGAGGCATCCTTCAACCACAGAGGTCAAGGTAAGAACCAAAATATCAGTATTAGTAAAGTATTAAGTAGAGATTAGCCATATGGATTGTAGAGTTCAGCAATGTAGAGGTCTGAAGTTGTATACATATCATCAATAGCACTTACCTGTGATGATTCGTTTTCAGGTATTGTGTTAACGTTTAAGCAACAGCCTAAATTGTTGTGAAATGTCTAAAATGGTCCTATTTCCTTTGTCTTTCAGGTGAATGGAAGCAAAATGCCAGACAAAGCACTGCATTTTTTAAAACAAATTGATTGAGGTAATGTGTCTATAGGCATACCTACAATAAGGGTTGTTCTTGAAATGCAGTGGCATTTGAGCCTGGCCTTTTGGAAAAAATGTACTTCATTTTTTTATTTTTTATGTATTGGGTACATCTAAGTGAACTAATATGGTAGCGTAATGCCTTTTAATAATGTTTTACTATTATGATAACATCGTGTCACCAGCAGGAGTAGTTACACCAACGATGGTAACTCCAATGACAACATTTTGGTAATTGAGGATTTTCTTAAATGGAGGACACAGGTGCTCGAATCTAAGGCCATTAACCCTTTTAAAAACAATTTACTAAACTGTTTTTGTGTCATAATTTTGTAATTTCCCTACCTTTAAAAGGTGTAACACAAATTACACTCTTTAGACACACCAAATGATCAATGGAATCTTCAAATGTATGAGACACTAAAAGGGTGTGATTAACTAATAATGGTTTTTAATATAGTGCAATGGTTTGCAACTGGAGGGAATGGAAGGTCCTTGTATATCTTTGTAATGAGTGATTTTCAAGGTTGTTACACCAATAGGATAAAACTTAGGGACACATATTATCTTTGTAAAAAGAATAGTTATTTTAATAGCCTGTTTTGTTTTTATTGAGCTATACAAGATGTGTAATACTTTTGTTTACTTTATAGAATTCAAAAATAATACATAGATTGATAGCTTTAAATCCCCCCAAAACATGTCACTACAGTTGTACTGGGTCACTACTGATACAAGCCAATTTGCTTGGCCAAAGTACTTTAAACAATGCCTAAACATAACGTTTTGCAGTATAAAGCACTTGCAGTATGTTTTATGACTGATAAACAGTTCATGTATGATGGGTAACTATTTGTAATTGTGAAGTGTTTTTCGTGGATGTAAATGCCACCGCAATTCAAGAACGACCCATAAAGGGTTCTTCGGCTGTCCAAGAGAACCCTTTTTGGTTCTAGGTAGAATCACCAAAGGGTTCTTCAAAGGTTATACGATGGTTAGTTGGGTAAGTTGGGTTCTACATCTGATCTTCATAGAGCCAAAAAAGGGTTATCATACAGGGACAGCAGGGGAAGCTTTTATGGTTCTAGGTAGCCCCTTTTCTAAGAGTGTAGAAATTCAGTTCCTTCTCTTGCTCTCTCTTTCTCCCCTCTATCTTCTCTGTAGGCAATCGGGGGCAAGCACCCTCGCTCTTCGGTTTTTGCTGTATTTGGGGCTGATGGTTGCACCTGCCTTACTTCAAACTCTGCTGTAACACTTGGTATGCTCTCATTGCACAGGACTCTGCAGAACTTCTACAACAACAGTGGCAACAACATAAGAATAACTTCTATGACTAGGCCTACTATATTTACTGGTACTGTAGACCTAGCTGACCCGTTTCCATGATTGAACACCATGAAAGACTTAACCCAAATGATCTTGTAATAATCATACAGATACACAAATAAAGTTGTGTATCTACACTCTTCTTGATGTTTTCTTTCTCTGTCTGTTAGATGGAGCCACATGCAGACTATGCCTATGACATATTGTGGGCTCGGGATAGGCTAGGCATTAAGCCTTGGAAAAATGACAAAACGTTGATAGTGCTGGAAAACGCACAGCAGAACATAGAAGAGACAAAACAAAAATACCTCCACCTGTTTTTGAAAAATGCTTTCACACATACAATGCCTATAGAAAGTCTGTACCCCCTTGAACTTTTGGGGGGGCATTACAAAGTGGGATTGAATTATATTTAATTGTATTTTTTTTGCCATTGATCTACACAAAATACTCCATAATGTCAAAGGGAAAAGAAAATTCTACACATTTGTACAAATGAATAGAAAATGTTTAACTAAACTATAGTTGTCACATAAGTGTTTATCCCCTTCGTTTAGGCAATCCTAAATTAGTTTTGAAGTAACATTTGGGGCTACTCCTGAGTGGTGCATCTGTCTAAGGCAGATCTGTCTGAGGCGTCACTGCAGACCCGGGTTCGATCCCAGCCTGTTTCACAACCGGCAGTGGCCGGGAGTCCCATAGGGCAGCGCACAATTGGCCCAGCGTTGTCCGGATTAGGGGAGGGTTTGGCTGGGGGGGATTTACTTGGCTCATCGCGCTCTAGCGACTCCTTGTACCGGTCCGGGCGCTTGCAGTCGTCAGTTGAACAGTGTTTCCTCCGACACATTCTTTTGGGTTAAGCAGCCGGGTGTTAAGGAGCCCGGTTTGGCGGGTCATGTTTCGGAGGACGCATGACTTGACCTTCGCCTCTCCCGAACCCGTTGGGGAGTTGCAGCGATGAGACAAGATCGTAATTGGATATGATGAAAAGTAAGTCAAATATAACAAATCACATAATAAGTTATATGGACTGACTGTGTGAAATAATAGGGGTTGACATGATTTTTGAATGACTAACCCTTCCTCTGTCCCCCATACATACAAACATCTATAAGGTCCCTCAGTCAAGTATTGAATTTCAAGCACATATTCAGCTAAAAGGCCCAGAGGGCTTTTCGAAAGCCTCATAAAGAAGAGCAGTGATTGGTAGATGGGTAACAATAACAAATCAGACATGAAATATATCTTTAAGCATGGTCCAGTTAATAATTACGCTGCGGATGATGTATTAAACTACTTAGGCACATCAAAGATGCAGTCTTCCTCCTGAACTGAGCTGCAGGACAGGAAATAAAATGCTCAGGGACGTCACTATGAGGCCGTTGGTGATTTTAAAACAGCTCCAGAGTTCAATGGCTGTGATTGTAAAAAAACGAGGATGGATCAACAGCGTTGTAGCAACCTAATTTACAGAGTGAAAAGAATAATACAAATATACAGAACAAAAATATTCCAAAACATGCATATGTACGCAGCAAGGCACTAAAGTAATACTGGGGAAAAAATACACTGCAAAGGAATAAACATTTTGGCCTAAATGCAAAGCCTTATGTTTGAGGCAAATCCAACACAACACATCACTCCGTAACTCCCTCCTTATTTTCAAGCATGGTGGTGGCTGCATCATGGTATGTGTACGCTTGACATCGACAAAGACTGCAGAGTTTTTCAGGATGAAAAGAAATGTGATGGAGCTAAACACAGGCAAACTCCTAGAGAGAAACCTGCTTCAGTCTGCTTTACACCAGACTGGGAAAGGAATTCACCTTTCAACAGGACATTAACCAACAACACAAAGCCAAATCTACACTGGAGTTGCTTACCAAGAAGACCGTGAATGTTCCTGAGTGGCCAAGTTACAGTTTTGACTTAAATCTGCTTGGCAAGACTTGAACATTGCTGTCTAGCTATAATCCCGACACCTTGACAAAGCTTGAAGAATTTTGAAAAGAATAATGGGCAAATGCGGCACAATACAGGTATACAAAGCTCTCATGAGACTTACCCAGGAAGACTCACAGCTGTAATCACTGCCAATGGTGTTTTTAAAATGTATTGACTGAGGGGGTATATACTTATCTAATCAAGGTATAGTAGTGTTTTATTTTTCTTCCACTTTGACATTATAGAGTATTTCATGTAGATAGTTGCCAAAGAGGAGAATTAGTCTAAATCTATTTGAATCGTACTTTGTAACACAATAAAATGTGAAGAAATCCAAGGGGGGGGGGTAGACTTTTATAGGCACTGTACACAGACTAGACATATACATAATGTTTACTATGGATGTTATTACAACTAATTATAACAAATGGTGCATATTGGCGTAATGGTTGAGCACTTATTTGTTGTTGAATTAAATTGCTATTTAAATGTTTTAGCTCACAAACGGAATTATTGAAGACCAAGTCCTATTCTCATACACTGAATATAAATAATTATTCAGTTATAACACCAAATTAAATCTTATCAAATCAGTCACGAAAGGGGAAAAGTGAACGATGGTCGAAATGAGGGAGCACATGTAATAAAAATGAAACGCTGCCTTGGTATTTGGATTTTTGTAAATTAAGTTCCTCTCCATTCCACCTAGTGTCACTGTAATCCAGAGCAATGTCAGTAACCGCCCGGGAGACCAGAGAAGAAGTTAATAACGCGCCTGTGCTTGTTTGAGATCTACTACATTGCAGTCAGACTGCGCAGGATCACTGATCTACATAGATCATCTCCCGGGAAAAACAACTGCTCATTATGTGGTGAAGATTAGCGAATTTGCGCAGATCCTTGCTCAAATGTATCCCCTCAAACACGCTCACACAGGCTATCCACCATTGTTGTCATCAGCGATGAGACACGTCTATGGAAACGATTGACTGGACAGAGAAAGGACAACAAACTAGTGAAACACG
The DNA here is from genome assembly GCF_023373465.1 of Oncorhynchus keta. Lineage (NCBI taxonomy): Eukaryota > Metazoa > Chordata > Actinopteri > Salmoniformes > Salmonidae > Oncorhynchus > Oncorhynchus keta. Next base: position 5,038,621 of record NC_068451.1, read on the forward strand.
GTAGAAACACTTAAACATGAATGTTGCATGACCCACAAGCCTAGTGAAACATTGTAGACATACTAATCTGGAACAGTTGTTGGTGCTTGTAGAATAAGGGTTTCAGATGGGGGAGGTGAGAAAACTCCAGAAGAAACTGAGACAGATTGAGAATCTGGAGATCAACATTTCTCAATCTCTCACTCCAGAAGAAAGAGTTAAGGTACAGAACACGACTTTCACTTCTCATCTTCAGCCATAGTTTTAATATCAGTCGTGTCATGAGCGCACCGGTGCTTATTCCACAATCCTGAATAGATTTCCCTTGGTACTAATACTCCCGGATATGACTGTACTCGCTCCCAAGAGAGATCTTGATGTAGCACCTTAATCCTCCAATACAATCTTGCAGGTTACATTTGATATTATTACAGTCTCGGTCGTGAGTGAGTTCAATTGAGGCCAACCTAGCGGGAGCACACCAAGACTGAACAGCTGATCATTAAATCATTTCACCCATGTGAGATAGAGAATAGGCTCGCTAGATCACAATCTTTAGAAATCTAGTGGTAAACAACTTGCGTTCTCATTGGGTTTTGGCCGAGTTTTAGATCAACCTCTTCTACACTGGCACTAATTGAACACATCAAATGTAAGCATAACAATGATACCCTTCTCTTGTGTCGAGATGTATCATGCCTTTCTAAACTTGATTTGGTGTCATTGGGGGTTTGGCAATCTGAATCACCTCGTAAACTGTAGGGAGGGGGTTGCGTTTATAAACCTTGGATTGCTGATGCTGTGAGAGGATTTGAACCCACCGGTCGGCCATATTGGCACTCCCTAGCAGGAGACCTCCATAGGAGTGAATGGAATTCTACAGTATTTCAATTAATTGTTTTTAGGACAAAATGACATGTATTTAAAAAATATATATTGTAGTGGGGACAGTAACATTACTGCTCGCAAAAAAAAATAATACTTTGTAGATCTTTATTTTTTTTAAATGATGTTTACCTCACATAATATAATTTGAAAGTATACATTAAGGTGCCTGTAATATAATAATTGTGTCAAAAATGAACATTAATAAATACATTTCTGTAGCTTCTGAAATATTATTTTACATTTGAGGAGGAGTGCCAAGATTGCTGGGTGGTGGCTTCAATACAGTGCCCCCTGCCAGTCATTCAGGGTTTATACGAATCATTGAGGGGGAACACATATCAATAGTTTACAGTGGTCGTTTTGTCTCCTTTCCTTCATCTGCTCTGATCTGGAAACATAGGATCGGTGACAGTACTATAATGGACGGATGTCTACTCACCTGTCCTTTATCAGTCCATCTCTTCTCAGATCAGTACAGATGAAGGAGGAGCGACGTTGGACTATTGAGACGTACCCAGGGAGATTTCTACGGTCATGCATGTTATTATTAACCTAAATTATGGGCTCAAACAAATCTAAGCCCCCTCCATCTTCAGATCTCCAGGAAGGCGGAGCTCCGCACCAGATTGGCTGAACTTCTGCTGCAGCTTTCTGGCCCCCAGCAAACTCCGGGGATTGTGGGAGGAGGAAACCATGAGAAGATGAAAAGACAAGTGTAAGGAAAGAGAGAGAGAGAGAGGGAGGGAGAGCTAGAGGGAGATAGGGGAGATTAAGATCCCTGTTCACAAGCTGTAACGTTCACTTTGATGCTTTGATCTGGCTTGAGTCTAGCCGACATAGGTCAAAGTCAGTCAGTCATTCTTTCAAGGCATCCTAATGTATTGGAGTAGTAGAGGGGATAGAACGTCGTGTAGCCATCACTTAGGGATTCCTTCCACAGAGTTACGACTGGGCACACTCTCCCAGGGCTTTGAAATATCAAGGGGATACCAGGGGAAATGTCATTATCACTAAGTAGTATAAAGACAGGATAATGAAAATTATAGTAATAATCTGTTAATCAAAGACACAACGACAACATCAATCTGTTTTTCCACGCCATGGCGACAACTGTATATTTATGCACTTTGAGATTATACTTGTACTGAAGTGCTATAGAAATGTAATAAAGGATTATCATTATTTGTAAACTTGCTTGTGTGTCTATGGCTTAGCCTATGCACTGTTCTGTATGTCTGTGCACATAATGTTTTCCTGAATGTGACTGCACTGTCAATTCACTCTTGGTGTTTGGTGTGTGTTTTTTTTGCTCGGGCACAGTGAAGCCACCTCTGAGGCTCTTCCATCACACAGCCCCTCTGCTACCAAGATCCCCAAGGGAGAAGCAGAGCCGACAGGCCGACAGAAGAAGACAGGCAGTCAGAAGGAGACGGTAACAAGGGGAGAGACAGGAAGAAAGGAGGAGACAGGAAGACGGAGAGAGACAGGAGCAGGGGAAGAGCAGTCAGAGCCCTGTCTAGCTGTGACCGACACAAGCCCCAAGGAAAACCAGGAAGGTGGGGTTATCTTTAAACTAGGGTTTGTTAGATTATGTAGACACATTCTCATACTCATTGGTATCTCACGAATGTACTGTGATTGAAGGAAAGAGAATATGGAAACGGCTCGGTAGGCTCCCAGAAATTATATTACAAATAGTTAACGTTTCGATCTGTCCGTCCCACATGGGTTGTGTTCATTAGGGTCCACTGTTGGCACACTGTAGCAAGACGCTTCAGAACGACAAACCAAAACTACCATTTCATGAGTTCAGATCGTACCTACCTGTTTCAGACGGTTTTCTTCAGCTTCGTGCCTACTGAACACAAGCCTGATCTGTTTGTACTGTTTGTTTCCTAGAAACATAATTAGTTCCATGCTCTAGAGCTGACAAATACGTGTACAGTAGTTATTGATCAACTAAGGTTAGAGAAGTGTTGAGTCAACCATGGCTATTATAGTCTCTCCCAATGTCCCTGATCAGGCCGGAGGCCCGGGCCTGTATTCACCAAGTGTCTCAGAATAGGGGCGCTGATCTAGTATTAGTTTAGCCTTTTAGGTCATACTGAATAAGATTGTATAGACAGATTCTAGATCTGCACCTACTCTGAGACGCTTTGTGGATACTTGCCCTGGTCCCTCCCTGTCTTATTCTTTATGATCTTAAAGGCAAAACAGATCCTAGATCAGTTTTGACTTCATTCCCTCATAATGCCATCCCCTTTATGCGCGATGTAACAATGAATAAGGTCGAGCAACCTGTCGGTTCCAAGTGGAATAGCATCTTTGTTCTTTTTTTCCGTTTGAAATGTCAGCGTTCTCCGTGCACTGTAATTTACAAATTGATAAGAGCTGTGGGGGAGATCCAGGTAAAGTAAGCCGCTTAAGGGGGTTGTAAATATTAATGTTTCAGATCTATTTGAACTGATGATCGCTGGAGACAAATGTGAAACCAGTCATATGGCTGCAAACTAAAGCATATCGACATGTCAACTTTCCCACAGTGACGTTTATAAAATGAAGGCCTTATAACTTTGCTGGAATAACGTTTGGAGACCTAAGCTATAGGCTTCTGTAGCCATCCGCAAATGAGAGTATAGCACCAAACCTAGAGTTAATTTCTGGTTTTCTAGAGTGTTTGAATTATATCTACTTTTTTCCCCTGTGTGTTTTACAATTTGTATCAGCCACTATCGGTAGCCACTGTCAGTTATACCCACACATATTTTTAACGGTCACTTTAGTGTTTGTTTACTTACATTTTGCATCATTCCATTACACAGTTAGTTTACCTTTCTTTCCTCTGTCACGTTTGTGTGGTAGTTCCTGAGGATCGCTAGTAATTGTGGATCATATTGGGCTAACGTATTACAAGTTGTGCAGTCATTTGGGACATGTATCCTATTGGAATCATTATGGACTGCAGACCGTACATACAGTACATGCAGCAGTTTAAACTTGGAGACTGGCGCACGGTTCACAATGACTGGACTGTTCTCATCACAGTGCCAGCAGCATACCACCCTGCATACCACTGCTGGCTTGCTTCTGAATCTGAGCAGGGTTGGTCCTGGTCAGTCCCTGGATGGGAGACCAGATGCTGCTGGAAATTGTGTTGGAGGGCCAATGGGAGGCACTCTTTCCCTCTGGTGTAAAAAATATCCCAATGCCACAAGGCAGTGATTGGGGACCGTCTTTCGGATGGGACGTTAAACGGGTGTCCTGACTCTGAGGTCATTAAAGATCCCAAGGCACTTATCGTAAGAGTATGTAAGAGTGACCTGGATCAATTCCCAATCTGTCCCTCAAACCATCACGGTCACCTAATCCTCCCCAGTTTACAATTGGCTCTTTCATACCTCTCCTCTCCCCTGTAACTATTCTCCAGGTCGTTGCTGTAAATGAGAACGTGTTCTCAGTCAACTTACCTGGTAAAATAACAGAAAACATTTAGAAAATTAGGGTTATTAGGGTTGATTTTATAGGACTACTTTTCAACCCTTATTGTACACTTTTCTCACCTTTCAATATTTAATGGATTGATGAATTGAATATGGCTACTTTCAGGAGGAATCAAACCACTGTATTCTTGATTCACCAATATATTTTCTTTCATAAAGGCTCTCCAAACCTGTTTTTTTCTTTTATTCATAAATGCTTTCCGAACCCTAAAAAGATCAAGAGTATTTTTAAATCGACCAATTGGTGCTGAGAAGGAGACAAATATCTGTGTAATTACATAGCTTTCTTTCATTGATCCCTAATTTTCGGGAACAGTTCTCTCAATATATTCTTGTGAGTCTGTCAAACTAAATTCTAATTTAAGGTCCATCAAATTTAAAGGGATGGCTTTATATAAATGTACTGAAACACCTATTGAATGAAAACTCCAGGGGAAGTATGTCGGCCATCAAGTGGGAGGGTTTTCAGCGGTTGATTTAAATGTATTCAGCGCATGCAATGGAACCACGCCTGCAAAGCCTGTTACGCACCTGTACAAAGCCTGTTACGCACCTGTACAAAGCCCGTTACGCACCTGTACAAAGCCTGTTACGCACCTGTACAAAGCCTGTTACGCACCTGTACAAAGCCTGTTACGCCCCTGTACAAAGCCCGTTACGCACCTGTACAAAGCCAGTTACGCACCTGTACAAAGCCTGTTACGCACCTGTACAAAGCCCGTTACGCACCTGTACAAAGCCTGTTACGCACCTGTACAAAGCCTGTTACGCACCTGTACAAAGCCCGTTACGCACCTGTACAAAGCCTGTTACGCACCTGTACAAAGCCTATTACGCACCTGTACAAAGCCCGTTACGCACCTGTACAAAGCCCGTTACCCACCTGTACAAAGCCCGTTATGCACCTGCACAAAGCCCGTTACCCACCTGTACAAAGCCCGTTATGCACCTGTACAAAGCCTGTTACGCACCTGTACAAAGCCTGTTACGCACCTGTACAAAGCCCGTTACGCACCTGTACAAAGCCCGTTACGCACCTGTACAAAGCCCGTTACGCACCTGTACAAAGCCCGTTACGCACCTGTACAAAGCCCGTTACGCACCTGTACAAAGCCCGTTACGCACCTGTACAAAGCCCGTTACGCACCTGTACAAAGCCCGTTACGCACCTGTACAAAGCCCGTTACGCACCTGTACAAAGCCCGTTACGCACCTGCACAAAGCCCGTTACGCACCTGCGCAAAGTCCGTTACGCACCTGTGCAAAGCCTGTTACGCACCTGTACAAAGCCTGTTACACACCTGCACAAAGTCCGTTACGCACCTGCACAAAGTCCGTTACGCACCTGCACAAAGCCCGTTACGCACCTGCACAAAGCCCGTTACGCACCTGTACAAAGCTCGTTACGCACCTGTACAAAGCTCGTTACGCACCTGTACAAAGCCCGTTACGCACCTGTACAAAGCCCGTTACGCACCTGTACAAAGCCCGTTACGCACCTGTACAAAGCCCGTTACGCGCCTTGACAAAGCCCGTTACGCACCTGCACAAAGCCCGTTACGCACCTGTACAAAGCCCGTTACGCACCTGCACAAAGCCCGTTACGCACCTGCACAAAGCCCGTTACGCACCTGCACAAAGCCCGTTACGCACCTGCACAAAGCCCGTTACGCACACACATCTGAATACCAACTACTGAGAAGTGCATAAGAAAGGCGTACAAGTCTGAATCTGTTCCTTTGTAAAGAAGGTCACGCAAGACTTGGGTTCATGGTGATTATGATGGGTCCCTTTTTTTCAGATGCCGAGTTTACATCTCTCAAAGCATCATGGGAGAAAGCAAAGTTTCGCTTGAGGTCGCTGGAGGGTCACAGTGACATCGTCACCTGTGTGGTTGCTGTTGACAACCTGGTGATCTCCGGCAGGTAAGTGAGTCATTCTCCGATTTAATAATAGATCGCATAACTGTGAATAATTCAATTAATTTCTTTCTTTCTCCCTCCTCCTCTCTCTGTAACTCTTAATATGCTAACTTTCTCCTCCTACACTGAGAGCCATTCTCGCCTGAACAGAGTGTTATTGATCTACTTCAAGCTTGTCTGCTCTCACTCTCTGTCTCTCGCTGTCTCTCTCTGTCGCTCACACTCATTTCATCTCTCTCCGTTGTTCTCTCCATCTCTCTCTGTATTTCTCTCTCTCAGTCGAGACACAACAGTAAAGGTGTGGCACGTTCCTACGGCAACCGAGCAGCGGAATCTGGGAGGTCACACTGGTGGAGTCACCTGTCTATCTGCCCCTCCGCCTGAATACTGTAGGAGACTCGGTAGGGAATGGACGGACACACACACACACACACACCTACAGTATGTCTTACTATACTAATCCTAACCCTAACTCCTAACCCTAACCCCTAAGCCTAAAATAGCCTGTATACAAGTGAGGACCGGTTTACTATTCGTGTGAGGACTGCTGGTACTCACAAATATAGTAAAACATGTACACACACGCACACACACACACTTATATTTCAGGCAGTGTAATTATAGTTTTAGTTCATCAGGTCAAATCCACAGAGAGAACTAGCAGCAGTAGACACTCTGGGTTACTCTCATTCTGACTGAAGGAGGGATCATGCCACTACTTGAACTTCTCTGCCCTTTCTGTCTCTCCACCCACGCTCCCCCTCTCCGTATCTCTATCTCACGCTCTCCAGGTTTTTTTCTCTGATTCCATGAGCTACTTTGGCATAAGTCAGGCTTATATTACCAAGACGAGAACTCGGGAACGCATCATATTAAATCAATAACAACATGGACGATAATTATATGCATACTGACTATGAACTGTACAATGACAACAAATAAAATTATTATAATTCCCTCCCCCATATATTCTCTCCATCTCTTTCTTCTGTTCAACGCCCCCTTGTCTCCCCCCCCCCTCTCTCTACTGTCAATCTCTCTCTCTCTCTAGCCTGGGAACTGTCTCTGGGAGACAAGGAGAGGTTCATCCTGAGTGGTTCAGTGGACTGTTGTGTGAGGATCTGGGCTTTAAGCACTGGTTAGTTCACTTCGTACATACACAGTCTGAGCCCTACAGCTTTGTCTGGGTGAGTGCTCTGTGTGTGTGTGTGTGTGTGTGTGTGTGTGTGTGTGTGTGTGTGTGTGTGTGTGTGTGTGTGTGTGTGTGTGTGTGTGTGTGTGTGTGTGTGTGTGTGTGTGTGTGTGTGTGTGTGTGTGTGTGTGTGTGTGTGTGTGTGTGTGTGTGTGTGTGCGCCTACGTAATTCCCTGTGCGTGTTGTGGACAATGAAATCAGTGTTCCCCTCTCTCCATCCAGGCCAGTGTGTAAAGTCCATCTACACCTTTAACGCGGTGACTGCTCTCTGCTTTGTGCCTGAAGGCGATGGCTACATCATCACAGGATCAGGTTTGAGTGGATGCAGTTACTGTGTGTGAGGGGGGGTTTGTATGTATATGTTTGTGTGTCTGTGACTGTCTATGACAGACTCAGTGGATCAGGGGTAGGCAACCCGGTTCCTGGGGTGCCGCAGGTACTGAAGGATTTTGTTCCAACTAGCTAATTGATCAGTTCAGTGATTGCCTAAATTCAACACACCTGGTCTTCCATGTCGGTTAAATAAAAAACATGGAAGTGCCTGCAGCACTCCAGGACCAGGGTTGCCTAACACTGCAGTTGACAGTAAGTGTCGTCAGACTGACAGAGGCAGACAAGTGAGGAGACTCAAGCTCACAGGTATTTATGCAAGACATCAGTAATGTCTGCCAGCAACTGTCAGGCCTACTTCACCTCTCTCTCTCTCTCTCTCTTGCTCTTTTACCATCCCTCCCCTCTCTCTTTTCCCATACTCTCACCTTCCCTCCATCTCTCACTCCATCTCACTCTCTCTCTCTCCCTTCACCCCCTCTCTCTCTCTATCAACCTCTCTCCCTCTCCCTCACTCACTCTTTACCCTCTTCCTCTCTCTGTCTGCAGATGGGGGTAAAGTCCAGGCCTGGAGCTGGCAAACCATGGACAACTGTCAATCAATCAACGCCCATGAGGAGGCTGTGACCTCCCTACAGGTGGCTGCCATAATCAAGAGCCAATAGTGTCACATTCTAGGCCTTTAACCGTTAAGCTATAGTGCTTCTGTAACTATGGTTGTGTTCAAACGGAAGAAAATGGACTGAAACTGGTCCAATAACAAATGCTAATTTTAGTTTTCTGCCCTAATGAACAAAAACTTATGTTTTCATCAAGGCCTTGCTGAAATTAAAGCAAATATTTCCGTACCGTTGACAGATGTGTGTGCTTTAGCCAACTTAGGTGTTGTCACGCCAAACAAATTGGTTGAGGCAAAAACAAAAATGGCAGCCCAAAGGACCAAATATCTTGTTCTCCTTATATGCTACACACTTGTAGGCAGTGTGGAAATAAATACAAAAGAAATTAAGATATATATAGATTCCAAAGAGGTCCAAAAGAGTATTCAGTGCTCTTTTCCTCGTTACTTTCAAAAATAAATACATTATATTTGCGAGGATAGAGGATCAGAAATGGACTACAGTGGCTTGCGAAAGTATTCACCCCCTTGGAATTTTACCTATTTTGTTGCCTTACAACCTGGAATTAAAATAAATATTTTGGGGGTTTCTATCATTTAATTTACACAACATGCCTACCACTTTGAAGATGCAAAATATTTTTTCTTGTGAAACAAACAGAAAATAAGACGCACACAAAAAAATAAACTTGAGTGTGCATAACTATTCACCCCCCCAAAGTCCTTACTTTGTAGAGCCACCTTTTGCAGAAATTACAGCTGCAAGTCTCTTGGGGTATGTCTCTATAAGCTTGGCACATCTAGCCACTGGGATTTTTGCCCATTCTTCAATGCAAAACTGCTCCAGCTCCTTCAAGTTGGATGGGTTCTGCTGGTGTACAGCAATCTCCACAGATTCTCAATTGGATTGAGGTCTGGGCTTTGACTAGGCCGTTCCAAGACATTTAAATGTTTCCCCTTAAACCATTTGAGTGTTGCTTTAGCAGTATGCTTAGAGTCATGGTCCTGCTGGAAGGTGAACCTCCGTCCCAGTCTCAAATCTCTGGAAGACTTAAACAGGTTTCCCTCAAGAATTTCCTAGTATTTAGCACCATCCATCATTCCTTCAATTCTGATCAGTTTCTCAGTCCCTGCCGCTGAAAAACATCCCCACAGCGTGATGCTGCCACCACCATGCTTCACTGGGATGGTGTTCTCGGGGGTTGATGAGGTGTTGGGTTTGCGCCAGACATGGCATTTTCCTTGTTGGCCAAAAAGCTCAATTTTAGTCTCATCTGACCAGGGTACCTTCTTCCATATATTTGGGGAGTCTCCCACATGCCTTTTGGCGAACACCAAACGTCTTTGCTTACTTTTGTCTTTAAGCAAGGGCTTTTTTCTGGCCACTCTTCCGTAAAAGCCCAGCTCTGTGGAGTGTACGGCCTCAACTGGTCCTATGGACAGATACTCCAATCTCCGCTGTGGAGCTTTGCAGCTCCTTCAGGGTTATCCTTGGTCTCTTTGTTGCCTATCTGATTAATTCCCTCCTTGCCTGGTCCGTGAGGTTTGGTGGGTGGCCCTCTCTTGGCAGGTTTGTTGTTGTGCCATGTTCTTTCCATTTTTTAATAATGGATTTAATGGTGCCCCGTGGGATGTTGAAAGTTTTTTTATATTTTTTTATAACCCAACCCTGATCTGTACTTCTCCACAACTTTACCCTGACCTGTTTGGAGAGTTCTTGTTTGGTGGTGGTGGTGCTTCTTGGTCTTCGTGGTGCCTCTTGGTCTTCGTGGTGCCTCTTGGTCTTCGTGGTGCTTCTTTTGTCTTCGTGGTGCCACTTGCTTAGTGGTGTTGCAGACTCTGGGGCCTTTCAGAACAGGTGTACAGGTATATATACTGAGATCATGTGCACGCACCACTTTTCTGTTTTTAATTATTGTTTTATTTTTTGAAACAAACTTATTTTTTTTCCTTTCACTTCACCAATTTGGACATGAAATCCAAATTCAACTTAAATTACAGGTTGTAACGCAACAAAATAGGAAAAACGCCAAGGGGGATGAATACTTTTGCAAGGCACTGTATACCGTTTGCTTGGGAGTGTAAGCTGTTTTAATACATAGTTTAAATGTCCAATGCAGCTGGTTTATCTCAATATCAAATCATTTCTTGGTAACAATTAAGTACCTTACTGTGATTGTTTTCAATTAGCAAAGAGACAATTCTGTCTGGGAGTGGTCTGAGTGGGGAGGGGGAAACTGAAAACTAGCTGTTATTGGTAGAGAGGTTTGGAACTGTCTTTCTTATTGGTCTATTAACTCATTTGATACCAGACATGCCAAAACGCCATCCCACCAAAACAGGCTGACATTTTCGGCAGCCTTTTCAAAAAGCTCTTACACTAAAAGGGCATTATCATAATTTTGGCAATGTCATAGTATTGTTCCAACATCATATTGTGGAAATATAAATAAAACACAAGAAAATCACATTTTTGACTGCCCTGGGCCTTTAAGACTTGCATTTATGTAGTGTTATATGCTCAACACATTTAAGCCAAAGCAGTGAAAGCACCATCCCCACCTTTGTTCATAAATGATGCGTAACCATGTGAAACCACGCAGGCATGCACGCACAGACACACACATGCACTCACACACACATACACACACACACCGTATCCATGCATTGTATTCAGCCACTGCATTCAGTCTCCATGACAACTGCCCCCTATCTATCCTCCACAGTCCCAGGGTCCCCTGGTGTTCAGCAGCTCAGCAGAGGGTGGGGTGTCTGTGTGGGAGGGGCTCTGCACCAACCGCGACCCCCTGCAGCTGTTACATCATTGGGACGCAACGGTAACGGGCTGCGGGAGTCAGGAAGGTCGTCTGACCCTCAGTCCCCGTGGTGACAGGCTCTTCGTTGCCTACGGCAGAGCCAACCTTAGGATTCTCAACTGGAGGACAGGTGCGAAGCGGTGTGCGTGTGTGTGCATGCGCACACTATATAGAAGAGCCAGCTTAATATGGTACAGTGCTAGACCTTACAGATCTGTGTACTATCTGATGTTTACCGTTCCTCTGTCCAATCACCACAGGCACCGTGTCCAGGCTAACCAATCACAGCAGCATCGCTGGAGTAACAGATTGTGTACATCAGACGGGGGGACTCCTCATTGGCTCATGCTATGATTTGGCGAATGGGGAAAGCACCTTGAACTGTGAGTAAAGCTAACACAACTGGTTCTTCCCTGATTATTATGTTACAATTGCCAACCTATAGAGCCACGCTGTTCATAGAATGCATTGTTTCCCTAAATCTATTTTGGTTTTCATCAACTTTTTCAATCTACTTTTCTCCTTCTTTCCTTCTCTCTCTCTCTCCCCTTTTCTCCTTTCCGTCTCTCCCAGTGTTCTCTCTACCTCAGTGCAGGTACCTGGCCTCGCTGACCTGGGCGGATGCTCCGAGAATCCTTTGCTTTGCGGCGTGGCTCACGGGCAGTGGGGGTCACCGCTGGGTCACCGGGGGTCGCGCCCTTACGGTGTGGGAGCAGCTCCCCAGCTCTGGGAAGCAGAGGTGGGCTCAACACCTTTCTGTCAGTACTCGTCTAGGTCAATGAATACTGATCTGATGTTTTAATGATTTGCAGTTTAATAGAACTCTGAAATTCTTTATGGGTGCACCTGACAAAAAGTTCACTATTACTCATGTGCCCCTCACCTCACTTCTTTATGTACTTTACACCAAACAAATATCGGTTGAATAATATTTATTTGTCGTTTTTGTAAAAGAGAGGGGTATCCCTTCTTTTTTGTGTGGTTTTTTGTTTGTTTAACATATAGGACAGTGTAGAATAACGGGGAAGAGAGAAGAGAGTTTCTTCCGAAGTAGCGATAGAACTGGGATTTGATCCCGTGCTTGTAGGCTACTGACATATGAGTACCACAGTGGAAATAACCTTCTGGCTAGAACAGCCTGACACCTTTTAATTATCAAATAAACTACATTTCATATTTGTGCTGAGGGGGTTATGCTAATCACTAGATAACCCCAGGCCACAGTATAACAAGAATAATGGGCTGTCGGTGTCTAATTGAGCAATAAGGCACGAGGGGGTGTGGTATATGGCCAATATACCACGGCTAAGGGCTGTTCTTATGCACGACACAACGCGGAGTGCCTGGATACATCTCTTAGTCGTGGTATATTGGCCATATACAGTGGGGCAAAAAAGTATTTAGTCAGCCACCAATTGTGCAAGTTCTCCCACTTAAAAAGATGAGAGAGGCCTGTAACTTTCATCATAGGTACACTTATACTATAATACTTTTTTGCCCCACTGTACCACAAACCCCAGAAGTGCCTTATTGCTATTATAAACTGGTTACCAACATAATTAGAACAGTAAAAATAAATGTTTTTTAATACCAGTGGTACACTGATATACCACGGCTGTCAGCCAATCAGCATTCAGGGCTCGAACCACCCAGTTTCTAATGGTGATGTTGTCACAGGGGCGATGTCACAACGAAGCGAGACAACCGATTGGACGCCTCCCTGGTAGAATCAGAGGGAGATTCCGAGGACGAGGAGGACAGTGATGGTGAGGAAGGGGGTGACAGCGGTCTGAAACACACACACACAAGTAATATACATAGATCAGGAAAAACTCAAAGCAACACATCTCAAAGGGTTTCTACTGCAAGAAGCCATTGGTTCAAAGTGTCTCCTTTAGCTTCAGCTGTAGACAAATCTATATAAAACACACCCAAAAAAAGTAGCTGTAAGATTATAGCTAATTAACTTCAAGACTGATTGCTTTGATAAAGATATGGGCTCGATTCAATCCGTAGCGCTGAAGACCTGCGCTACAGAGGGGTAGAAATGTAAAAGCGATGCATTCACGGCAAACGCTGCATATGTCGGGCTCAATCGGAAGTGACCTACAGCGAAGATCTTCAGCGCTACAGATTGACTCGAGCCCTGAAGATTGAACATGTCAACTTTTTAAAAGAGCATGAACTGGAAAAGGATGTAACGCGTTTAACTATGACTCCCCACGTTACTGTAGATTACGATGATGGCAAGGAAGAGGACTGCACATCCCAAGATGCACCAGAGTCGGGCTCAACGTCGTGGCTTCGCTGTGTTCTCCAGTGAGAGCAAGTTTTGCGCCGCCACCAAGCCCAAGACGCTGCTCCTCGCAGCCTGAAGCGCGACGAAGGCGAGAGGAAGGGAGTGAGGGGGACAGAGGAGAAGGATAGGGGGGTGAAGTGTGACAGATTGAGAGAGTGGCGGAGGTGGAAAGAGAGCATACTGAGAGGGAGGGAGTGCGAGCGAGAGAGATCATTTTCGATGTAAATGTTGTCGTTTCATGTATGCAATAAAGCTGTCATACTGTGACCTTCCTGCCTCCAAATATTTCTCCTTCATATTGTGTATCCCTGTGGTGGAACCTCGTTTATTATGAACACTAGTTATTCTGTTTATCACCCCACTCAACCTGTCCTTGTGTAAATTAATGTATATTGATTTTCCTCCACCTCTCTGTCTCGCCACTCTCTGGCTAGTATCAGTGTTTTCTGAACATAACAGAATACTTTTTTCCTCTGCCCCAAAATGTGAATATTAACGTAATTTTCTGTATCTTCATTATTTCCGTCCTCAAGTACATTTCTTTTTTTGCTGTCCTTTTAATTGAGCGAGTTAAAAGCATAATTAGCATTTCAATCTTTCCTACAGTCTCCCTCCGTCCTCCTCCTCGCTCTCTCTCTCTCTCTCTCTCTCTGACTCTACATGTCTCTGTCGCTAAGGCAACCAATGCCTTTTCCTACTCGCTCTCTATATCTCCCCCTTTCTCACTGTCTCTCTCATTCCCTCTCTCTTCAGCCAGAGGTAGGCATGTTAACTGATATGTGTCTGAGTGAATGTTGTGTGCGTGCTTGTGTGACAGTGAGTTTGTCTGCTGGTGGGTGTGTGAGAGAGAGAGATAGAGTGTGTGTTCCTGTCTGGTTGACTGAGTGACAGTGGTAGTAGATATGAAGTCAATCTTTCTGGAGCTAAAAGTACCACCTTATGGGATATTAGCCCCATGAATGCGTATGATGAATGTTTTGTGCACAGCCGTGTGCTTGCATGTCTGATGTGCGAACTGTATAAGCATGTGGCAAAATTAAGCGCTCATTTTGGACAGCCAGGAGTGCCACTGCCCAGGAGAGAGAGAGAGAGGGGTGTGTGTGTGTATTCCTGTACTGCCGTCTATGAGTGTCTGTTTACATTTTCAATACCAGTCCGTGTCAGAAGAGAAGTGAACCCTCCCTCTCTTTCTCTCTCTCTCTCTTTCGCTCTTCCTCTCTTCTTTTTCTTCTTTCCTCCCAGAGAGAGAGATGATCGGAGGAGTTGGGGCTCAGTGAACAGAACGAAGCGATGGAGAGATGGTAAGATGGAGAGAGTGAGCGGATGTTTAGACGGACACAGAGTCAGACCCTCTGGTTGTATACATGTTGCATGAGGAGTCCAGTTAGACAGTGGACAATGCATTTGTAGTGTTAATCGTGCTCTATTTCTCTTTCTGCCTCCCTTTTTTTTCTCTCCCACCTCTTTCTGCTTCTCTTTATTTCTCCCTCTGTCTTTCTCTTCTTTTCTCCTTCCTTCCTTTCTTCTCTCTCAGCTCCATCTCTCCTGTCAAACGACTGACCACCCACCGCTGCCTTTTCTTTCTCCTGGTTGCCGCGGTGACGCGACCCTCAACCTGTAACCGTGACGACGAGGGCGAGGGGCAGGTGGAGGCCTTCTCAGCCCAGCTGTCCATCACAGGACAGGTCACACCCACACCTATTTGGTCCGTGGACTGGGGCCCCACACTAGCCCTGGAGGACGAGACGCATCACTTCCTGTCCAGCCAGGAAGCGGACCTGTACCACCATGGCCACGAAGTCCCCACGACAACCGCTGAGGCCTGGCTGCATCATCAGAGTGCACCGGGCAGCGTTTTGCCGCAGGAGCCCCTGGATCTGCTGGAGGCCCCGGACGCAGAGGGAGTGGAGGATGGAGGAAGTGAGGCGGAGGAGAGAGAGCCTGAGGAAGGTGGGCACCGTAGAAATCAGTAAAGATTAAAGAAAGAAAGGATTTGTGTTGGTGGGCATGAGAATAGAGTGTTTTGGAACAAAGACATCAGAAGAACTCTGGGGGCATCAGGGAGTAACTTCAATTCCCACTGGGCTGGCTTTGTGTGGATGGATGGCTGTGTCTTGGTGGTGGAGAATGCTTAATAGAGTTTTCTGAACTCACAAAAGCACACCAAAAGGAAATGGGTGACATCACACACCAAGCAATGGAATGGATGACTTCATCGGCTCATTCTCCTTTGAGTTTCTTTACTGACAGTATGGGAATTCTCGAAAAGCAGAGTTGTGTTTTTTTCTTACATCATTGCAGTTGACCTGGGTTATATTCATAAGGCACCAAACGGAAGAGAAATGACTTAAACAGGGATGGTCTACCTGGACTTGTCCAATAAGAAACGCACATTTTTGTTTTTGGTTGCAAAACATTTCAAAGCGTTTTCCGTTACATGCTCTAATGCACATGACACTGGTTTTCTTCTATTGTGCTGATTTCCAACCATGTGAACGGTAACTCCTCTGTGTGTGTGTGTGCGTGTGTGTGTGTGTGTGTGTGTGTGTGTGTGTGTGTGTGTGTGTGTGTGTGTGTGTGTGTGTGTGTGTGTGTGTGTGTGTGTGTGTGCGTGTGTGTACGTGTGTGTGCGTGTGTGTGTGCGTGTCTCTCAGTGGACCCTCAGTTTTACGTCACAGTGACCATCTCCTCTCTGCTCATCCTGACTGCTGTCATCATAACAGCCAAACTCTGGTAAGAATCCCCCCCTCTCTTTTTCTTTCTACCCCTTCTCTGAAACATAGTTGTTATGTACATCAGGGACCTTCAACAGTGTTATTTGTTTGAACATGGGAATGGGAAAAACTCTGATCTACTGTAGATAGCGGATGAAAATACCTTCCCAATGTTTAAAGGCTTTCAGAGGTTGAAGGTGGTGCAATTCCAACCACTTCGGGTTGACGCTGTGTTCTCTTTTGTTTTCACATCATCTTTGATGTACCATTCACCTATAAAATCAGCTGGGTGTGCGTTGTGCATACTCTTAACGTGAAATGAAAACTCTGACCTCTGGAATGTGGAGGAGGGCTCGTGCTGTTCGCTTCTGTTGTTTGACAATGGAGATCTCTTCTTCCCACCTGCTCTCTCACTCTTTCACTCCTCCTATTCTCCCATTTGTCTCTCCATCTCTTTCTCTGTCTTGCCCTCTTTATGTCTCTTTCCCCTGCTTTATTTTTCTTACCTTCTGTCACTCTTCATTTCTCTCTCTCCTTCCTGTCTCCACTCTCTCTTTTCAACCCCCCCCCCCACACCTCTCTCTCTTTCTCAACCCCATTCGTCATCCTTTACTTTCATTTAGCTTCATCACCTTTCAGTAATAGTGGGTTCTGGTTGATCCTTGATCGTCACACAGTATTCTTATCTTCTTCCCCAGTCCTCCTATTACTCCCAGCACTGCCCGGGCCAGCTCCAGATCCTCAGATAATCCCTCTGCTCACTGTGTGCCGATACACGATAAGCCCCATCTCTCTCTGTCGCTCCCTCCCTCTCCCTCTCTCCTTTTTTTTCCTTCTTTCTCTCTCCCGCTATCTCTCTCTCTCTGTCTCCGCTGTAGGCTGGTTGAAAGTGTGTGTGCTGGAAACAAGTGTTGTTGCAGTGCTTAATTGGAGCAAGAGTATCTCTCTCTCTCTCTCTCTGTCTTGTGTAAGTGTGGGCTTTTGTTGCAGTTTCAGTATGACTGTGAATGTACATATTGGGTAAATTGTGGTGAGGAATGGAGGGAAGGTTACAGTGGGAATGGAATAGGTGTTTGACGGAGAAAAGTAGGGGATTGAATAGAGACGAGACCGTATAGAATTGAATAGAATTCTGTTGATTGTGATAATGGAGAAGCAATCGATGTTGGAGAACGTTTCACCGTGTGTGTGTGTGTGTGTGTGTGTGTGTGTGTGTGTGTGTGTGTGTGTGTGTGTGTGTGTGTGTGTGTGTGTGTGTGTGTGTGTGTGTGTGTGTGTGTGACTGGAACTGCATGTCTGTGATCTACAGTGTGTGGCTGTGAAAAAGTCTTTGTTGTGTGTGTGAGTGCTCCAAAGAGCTGTGTATGGTGTACCTGTGACTCTCACTGTACCAACAACATCATAGCTCATACACGTGATTGGAATAATGTTTCCCCACATCAGCCCTGTATCCCCTTCTTCTCACGCTCTCGTTTCATCGCTCCCCCTTTCTTCCTTTTCATTTCTCCCCCGATCCCCATTTCGGGAAGATAGCCTAGTGGTTAGAGCGTTGGGCCAGTAACCCGAAAGATTGCTGGATCGAATCCCCGAGCTGACAAGGTCAAAGTCTGCCGTTCTGCCCCGGGCAAGGCAGTTAACCCACTGTTCCCTGGGTCGCCAAAGACGTGGATGTCGATTTAAGGCAGCCCCCCACACCTCCCTGATTCAGAGTGGTTGGGTTAAATGCAGAAGACACATTTCAGTTGAAGGCATTCGGATGTACAACTGACTAGGTATCCCCCTTTCCCTTTCTCTTTACCTCTCTCACACCCTCTGTTTCCTTCACCTTTTCACCCTCTTCCTTTCTCTCTCTCTACCCGCTATTCCAACCTCGACCACCACACTCTTTCTCTCCCTCCCTCCCTTTCTTGCAACCTCTCTCCTCTTCTCCCTCTCGTCTGACAGCGCTTTAATGAGTCAAATGAGTGCATTAACTCTCTCTGAGGCGTTGTAATGTGTTCGCCGCTGTTAAATGCCCATGTCATTTCCTCTTTTCCTCTCACTCAGTCTCGCTCTCCGTCTCTCTCTTTTACTCCGTCTCTCTCTCTTCCAGTTACGACCGCAGCTGTTCCCAGCACCCGCCCCCGCTTTCCCGTGGCGTGGCCCCCCCCCTCTCTCTCGCCCTCCCTCGTTCCCTGGCTCTGGAGGACAGCCGGCAGACGCTGCACGGCACCCCCTCCTTTACCGACAGGGAGAGGTAATGAGTCGCCTCACCAGCTCACTGGAGAGAGAGGGAGAGTGTTTGTGTGTATTTGTGTGGAGTTGTTAGTACATTGATTTGTGTGTGTGTGTGTGTGTGTGTGTTTGTGTGTGTGTGTGCTTTTGTGTCTGAATCAATTTATGTCTGCAAATGTCTGCATGGATATATGTGTGTATGCATGTGTGTGTGTGTTTGTCAGTGAGTGGATGATGTGTCAAGGAGTGCTTGCTCCCTCTCCCCGTGTGGTGTATGAGCATCATAATGGTATATGTGCATAATTAGGCGTCAGTGTTAGTCTCTGTGGAGTACACAGGCCTGAAGTGTTATGGATGTGAGATGTATGTGTGTTTTAGAACTTCCTCTCACACAGCTCTGGAAGCAGTGAGCGCACAACCCATGAA
Source organism: Oncorhynchus keta (assembly GCF_023373465.1). Classification (NCBI taxonomy): domain Eukaryota; kingdom Metazoa; phylum Chordata; class Actinopteri; order Salmoniformes; family Salmonidae; genus Oncorhynchus; species Oncorhynchus keta. The sequence continues at coordinate 5,057,521 of NC_068451.1, forward strand.
ATGATGTTTTTATAGCCGGGGATTTAAAGTTAATTTCAATCAGGATAATTGGACTCTACTCCAGTTCTCCTCGTTTCTCCTCTCCTTCTTGTCCTTTCTACCCCCCACTCCCGCTCCAGTTCCACTTTTCTCTCTTTCTTTCCCCTACTCTAGTTTTTGTACTTTTCTTTCACCTACTCCAAATTCTCCCTACTCTAGTGTTATATAATACTAATAACGTATTATGTTTTAATTCTAGAAGTGCTCTTTTCCCTTTTCCAGTTCCACCCTTCTCCTGTCCCTTAACCCTTTTTCCAGTTCCACCCTTCTCCTGTCCCTTAACCCTTTTTCCAGTTCCACCCTTCTCCTGTCCCTTAACCCTTTTTCCAGTTCTACCCTTCTCCTGTCCCTTAACCCTTTTTCCAGTTCTACCCTTCTCCTGTCCCTTAACCCTTTTTCCAGTTCTACCCTTCTCCTGTCCCTTAACCCTTTTTCCAGTTCTACCCTTCTCCTGTCCCTTAACCCTTTTTCCAGTTCTACCCTTCTCCTGTCCCTTAACCCTTTTTCCAGTTCCACCCTTCTCCTGTCCCTTAACCCTTTTTCCAGTTCTACCCTTCTCCTGTCCCTTAACCCTTTTTCCAGTTCTACCCTTCCCCTGTCCCTTAACCCTTTTTCCAGTTCTACCCTTCACCTGTCCCTTAACCCTTTTTCCAGTTCTACCCTTCTCCTGTCCCTTAACCATTTTTTCAGTTCTACCCTTCCCCTGTCCCTTAACCCTTTTTTCAGTTCTACCCTTCCCCTGTCCCTTAACCCTTTTTTCAGTTCTACCCTTCCCCTGTCCCTTAACCCTTTTTTCAGTTCTACCCTTCCCCTGTCCCTTAACCCTTTTTTCAGTTCTACCCTTCCCCTGTCCCTTAACCCTTTTTTCAGTTCTACCCTTCCCCTGTCCCTTAACCCTTTTTTCAGTTCTACCCTTCCCCTGTCCCTTAACCCTTTTTTCAGTTCTACACTTCGCCTGTCCCTTAACCCTTTTCCTCTGCCCCCTCTCTCTCTCTCCGTCAGGATCCCCGTGGTGAACCTCTGAGGCTTTTCTACGGGATGCGACGGGGAACGTCAACACCGCCGGAGGATGTGCCCGCCGTGGCCCACCGTGTTCTTCTATTTATCTTTGACTGTGAAAATGAACATCAGGAAACCAGGTATCCAGCCATGGCAAAACCTCTTTTTCCCTCCATCCCTTCTTCCTGACGGAGAAAAGCCCGATCTCATCCCTTCCTTCCTGCTGCCATCCTCCCACGCCTCTGTTCTCCACTTTCCTATGGCTCTCTGTCACTGTCGACCGACCGAGCCTTCCGCTCTGTTTTATATTCCAGTTGTCTGTACTGCCCCGGGCTGTAGCAGCAACACACGTACAGCTCCCTCCGCTTTGACTAATTCACAAGCAAACAGTGTTAGATATCAATAGAACGTTTCATTCCCGCCGGTGCCAAAACCGCATAGCTATATGGGGAATATTTTGGAATATTCATACAGCTATCTTGTGTAGCTGAACCTTGAACTATGATGAAATAGTGGACTTGGTTGTTGAAACTTAGTTGAACGTGAAATATGTGTGTTATCTGAAACTGAAATATGGGTGTTCAGCTAGCTGGTGAAGGGTTAAAACGATCCCTGTTTCCTAGGACTGAAGGGGGTATTTCACAAAGCTGGTTGGCAATGTTTTCGCCAGCAGCCAATGTGCTTAACACGACACGGTCCAAAAATCGCTGTTTACTCCCGCTTGGAAGCTTGGAATGCAAATAGGCCCACTGCAGCTTCCACATTCGCAATGTGTTTTCTGGGTGTTTTTTAATTCCCTAAATTATTCTCTTCATTTGTTCCTTTAATTTTCTCGCTTCTTCGCCGGTTCTCTTTGTTGTGCCTTTGTGAGCGTGTTATTTTGTCTCTGGAGCATGGGGATGAGCAGTGTTTATATAGTACTGCTCTAATATAGGGTTGTGAAATTCTGTACTTTTCCCAAAACTCCCAGGTTTTTCAGCCAATCCCGGTTGGAAGATTCCTGGAATTAGGAGGGAATGAAATACAGGAATTTCCCAACTGGGATTTCTGGAAAACCAGGGAACTCGCAGAAAGTTATCCTTGTTGTATATGAAAATAGTGGTGTAAACAACGTGCAATATACATGTTTACATATATTGCAATCAGTACAATCAAACGATACATGTGGTACAATCAATGGTGATTGCAGGTTAACATAATGGGTATACAAGATTCAGGCCAGAATTAATGAGTCATATTACCATCATCTGTTGTTTCTATCAAAATGATTCACTGACTTCACTGACTCAAAGCTTACACTAGTGTTTACTGTAGGATATTAGGGTAATTTACCTGTCCAACTCTTCCACCAGCTTTGAGAAATGACCCTCTGGACTTCCACTACACTAGTACACATAGTGTTGTGACATCATACGTGACACGTGTCGTTCTGCAGTCTAGTGTTCCTTGGTTCTCAGTAGCATACCTGTAGACGTGTGGTTCCACTGTATGATGGAAAAACAATAAAAACTCAACACTGGTGTTTTACCACTGTATCCGACTGGACTTTACTGGCCAGTGGCTTTGGGTCAAGATATAATTGACAATGTGCGAGGGCCAGCCTTACAGGAGAACTATGGATGTATCTCAACTGGCCTGAGTTGACTCCTTTCCTTCATCCGTTCTAGGTTGAAGATACCCAGGTTACGACAACCTAATAATTCCACGAGGAGACTTGTGAAAAAGCAACAGATTAATGGGACAGGTGCTGTTGCTAACTAGCATCCCTGATCCCTTCGTTTAGAATCCTACCTCATTTATGCAAAGACATATGGGATATTACAATTATTATGTCTTAACCATTATCTCCAACCTAGCATCTGTACTAAACTTTATGATGAGAAGGAGAAGAGAGATTGCCATAAAAGAGACCAGGAAATACACATGGGAGCCATGTGTTCTAATTGTGTCATTCAAATCCATTAACTGCGAGTTCCATTTGGCTTCTAGTGCAGATCAGAGCCATATATTAAAATATAAATATATGGTACTGGTGCAGTTATACTTCCTGATCATGACAATCTCTCTTCTTCTCTATTTTATCCTAGGTCAGGTCTACACTACATCATCCTAAACTAATGTGCTTTCGAATCTGTAATAAGATACAGGAGAGCAAGCCACTTTACACTGTTGAGGCATACCCATAGAAAATCCTACATTTACTGGAAGTATTAGAAGCTGCGGTGTGAGAGAGAAACAGAGGACAGTGTCTGCTGTTGCTTTTTCATTTCCTCTGGGCATTTTAATGATCAATCAAAGTAATTGATTGGCTGAAGTCCACTCCAAAGTTAACTACTGGCTGATTATGAGTCCAACCAGCAGACGCTGTAGAGCTCCGTAGTCTGTGTGTTTAAGGAAGGACACACAGTCAGGTATACACATGCAAAGTCACATCTGAAGTTTTACGCACAAAGTATCCCTCTCACAGCCACATGTAACCTTTATTTAACTAGGCAAGTCAGTTAAGAACAAATTCTTATTTACGACGGCCGATGCTGGGCCAATTGTGCGCCACCCTATGGGACTCCCAATCACGTCCGGATGTGATGCAGGATTCAAACCAGGGACTGCAGTGACGCCTCTTGCAATGAGATGCAGTGCCTTAGACCACTTCATACACCTAGGTGTACAGCTGCTAGAACTCACAGCTCCCATCTGGTAGGAACCGAGCAAACTGTGAAACAGTAAAGCTCAATCACACTGACTGAAATTAACACGGCTATTTATAGAGAGGGACGGAAAGGGGGAGAAAAAAAGTTGGGAAGTGGAAATGGGGTTAAAACAGAATAGGATAATTTCCCTGTCTCTCCATCCCCCTTTTCTCTCTCTCTCTCTCTCTCTCTCTCTGTGGGTTCCATGGGAGTTAATAGCTACCATTAACGTCATGCAGGATAGGGAGAGAGGGTTTTTAGAGAAAACAGAGGGAGGCTGAGGAGAGAGAAAGAAAGCGAGCGAGCGAAAAAGGGACACGGACAGGATTGAGCGTGAAAAATGAAATGTGGAGCGTGTGATTGGGGGGGAGGGAGGGCAGACAATTCCGACAGGCAATTTTGACGGTGAAATAGAAGCTTTGGGCAAAATATACCGATATCAAATATGAATGCCCTATGTGTGTCTGTCTGATGTGTGTATGTGGCAGAGAAAATTAGGCTGAGAGTGTGTGTAACCAAGCCGACTGATCACAGAGGTAGTTCCAGCGCTCTAATATATTAGTCTCTTTGGGGATAACCTAATTAAGGGTCTGACCTAACACAGATATCCCCCTTCTGTGAGTTAACATTTAGCTAGTGATGCAACCTCCAATTGCACTTTAAAGTATGCCCAAAAAAACAGACTAAATGAATAGAGGGGGGGGGGTTCAATTTATTACCAACAATTAATATCCTGATTTTATACGTCTCAACTCAATCCTCAGCAGAAAAAAATACAAACAAACAAAAAGTGTAACACAGAGTACACACATCAAATACACACATTCAGTTTCACTGCTTGTGGCTCTGCTTCTCCTGATAATACACACAGCAGCGAAGCTCTGCCCAGAGAAGATTATACTCGGTCTGTCTCTGTGTACATGTTAGAATGGGTTTGGGTCTGTGTATATACACAGTGCAGATAGTCCGTCTGTCTGGTTGTGTGTACACACCTATCAGAATGGGTGTCAGACACTGCAAGTGTGTCTGTCTGACTCAGTGTCTGTATATACATATATACAGACATACACACATATACAGTGTGTGTATGTGTATGCACGTGCATGGATGTGTGTGTAAATCTTAGTGTGTTGTCTGTGCATTGGTCACATTATCAGTCTAAAGTCTGTGTGGGTCTATGTGTCTGTCCATCCATCTGACAGTGGATCAGTGGGGGTGTTCCGGGTCTCTCTGCATCTCTGCCTTCAGTTGGACTTGGACCAGATCTTCCCACTTCCACGGAGCCTGATACCAAACAAAAACAGACAACAGTTATTACATTACCCTAAAATGACGTCTCCAACAAGCAGCCGTTTCTTCTCAAGTCCGGGTATCTCTTCACGTTGCAGGTATCAAAGTGGAATTTCTCCTGAAGGCAGATTGTCGCTCTGCTCCGAGGTAATTTCACACGCGGCACCTCGATCAGTGTTTCCCAAACTCATCAGTAAGCTTTGATTATTTGAATCCGCTGTGTAGTGCTAGGGCAAAAAAACGGAATATTCACCCCCCAGGACCGAGAAACAATACGCTAGATGATTGATCCCTGCATGTCAGGGGAGGGGGGGGTGGGGGAAGTCCCCTAAATCGCTAAATATTTTTTTTTACAAATATATGAATGACTGCGGCTGGTCTAGCGTGTAAGACCACCGCATGCAGCACACATACATCAACCCAATGTGGGTATGAATCCCGACCCCACCCTCCATCTCCCCGTCTCTGTATCCCCTCTCATTTCATGCAGTCTGAATAAAATCTACAGGTGGGAGCAGACCAGCGTGGTATATAACAGGTAGCACATGTTCACAGTCCCCACTTCAAACGTCTTTTAAAGGCTGATCTCCAATACACGCCTGTCTTCACTAAACAGAAGAGGGGTATGAGGAAGATGTCAGCTTGACGTCTCAACGTCAGTCTCATGTTTCGCATCCTGTACAAGAGGGGTAATACTACGATGCAAGCTAGATCTACTCAGCTTCAGTTAGCTTCACATTCCAGCTCAGGCCTTTATTCATTTTACGAAGGTGCAAGGTGGATATTGATCGTACACCCGCCACTTACTCGTTCTGAGCTTGTAACTGAGTGTTCATTTCGAACAGCGAACTCTTTACAAAGACAATGCTAACACGTAAATCCATGGGCCAGTCGGTGTCACATTTTCATTTGTGCCCGAAATCAGAATGAAAGAAAAGTTAGCAGGCTATGGTGGGAAATGGGCTGTTAGAAGTGCCGTTTTTCTTTTATCACGTATCGGAATGCCAGTCTGTCCCAGAGCAGGTTAGTTCTGAAGGATTCTTTGCTATAGAAATATAGCCACATTCGTGTCACCGGTTATCCTGAGCTGAACCCAGAGTTGACCAAAGTTACCTCGCTAATTTCTCAAACCAGATTCGTAGTATAGGGCGATGGATAAATCAGTTAGCCAGCTAACTTGCCTAAATATTCTGGGGGCGACTGGCTAACTCATTGAACCTGCTTTGTATTATATGCCAATTTCTCAAATCAGGCAAATAAATTCCTGGCTGTTTTAGTTCAAGTTGTATGATAGTTGTAACACAACACCGTTATGAACAAGGTTTGTTTATGATTGCCTTTGGTTCAACTCATTACGCCACATATTATTGCAGGGATGTTTCAATTACAATGTTGGCAAACAAATGACTATTACTGTACTACTCCTACCACGAGAAGGTGGTTTACAGTAGATACTGTGAATGCTTTTCATGTGAGGTAATCAAAATCTCCAGTTAAACTGTTTTCAGTGAATAAAGTCCAACGCCACCAAGAATCTTAAATCATCTCTACATTTTTCTTTCATTGTCAAAATGTCCCCCAGTAAATGAATTATAATCACTCGTTTAACTGGAACAGAAAAACTCATGTAATAAAAAATAAACATTTCCTATTAACACCTGAATCTTTTTTTATTTATATATATTTTTTTCTCACTTCAGTGACATAAAAATAAAAAAAATCCAGGACAGATAAGGAATTAGTGTTGTAATTGGCCCAGAAGAGAGAGGGCCACTAGTATCACTGTGAGTACCACTACAAAGCACAGCCTCTCAGGCTAATGAAGATACGCTATGCAGACACACACACAGTCACTGTTCCCACTTCCACTGGCAGCTGGCGTTTAAATGGATGTTTGTTGTACAAACAACCAAAATATTACTGTGTTCGAGTTGAAGATGCTGCGAAATGACATGAAATCCAATGGTTGCATAAACGATTCCGTGCCGTTTGAATTCGTCTGAAGTGATTGGAATGTTTTTGAAAATACACACAAATGTTTATTCTTGCCTCGGCTTGAACCACACCTCTGCCGTGACCCTGGAAGGACGAGGTCATGTTCATAAGACACCTAGGACTGAAACAGGTATTACCTGGACTTATATTTTTTTGTGAAATGTTTAAAAAATGGTTTCTGTTGCTTGCCCTAAAGAACATGACCCTGAGGATAGCCCACCAACATCAAATGGTAACGCCTATCCCAAAAGAATAGACACACAATCAATGAAAATATGGGATTGACCGAAGGAACATCACCTTACTTACCCTTTGACCTTTGAACTCTTCTTGCCCGGTTGCCGTGGTTCCTGAGAGGAGGCGGGGTCTCGTGGCTCAGCCGGCTGGTCTGCATCCTGATTGGATGCGGCTCCAGCGGCGGCGGGGCCGGACGACGGGGAGGCGGAGCTGGCCTTTAGGGTTTTCTGGAGGTTTGACACCTGAGAGAGAGTGAAGGAAAGGTCAACTAATGGAGTTTAGGACAGAACAGAAGTGCCTGATTCAAGCTAAGGCCGACTTGGAATGTACTGGGCTGTCTTGGATATTTTCTTCTCACAAGGTCCTTTCCAGCAGCTATGGTGGATGCGTAACCAGGCCAGCCCAATACAGCTTGGCTTGGCACTGGTTTGGCTCAGTAGTGTGGAAAGCTTAAGGTGTTGTTATTATTTCTAATAAGAAGAGGTTGGAGAGTAACTTCTACCTCAAGCTGAAGAAGACTGACTCAGAGGACAGAAAAGCCACCTCTGGCCTACAGCCTAAATAAAGACACTGGACAGAGCTCTAAATTGGACACTGAATTAGGTCATTGAGTAATGAGTACACGTTTTGCTTATGGCTTCACCTCTACCAGAGAGGAAGAAGAGAAGCGAGAGGGTTTACTCCAGCCAAAACCTGTCCACGAAAATAAGACAACGAAGTGAGGAAATTTTGCATTGAGATTAATGGGTGTCACATTTGGTCAACAAAACATTTAATTGCTAATGTGCTATGGTAATGATTAAGTTGTTTACGAATGCAATGATATAAGTGGATGCACGTGCCATTTCAGCAAGTGGCAAAACGACTCTATAACGGAGTGGTGCCTCATTAGCTAGAAGAGACCCACCAGATCTCGCCGCCTCCTGCCTGCCTTCCATCTTTGAGGACATGTATTTCCATTGTTAGAGTCACTTGACTATCTTGTCAATATAATAGATGATCTTTGACGGTACCCAGAGAAAAGTGGCTACTGGTACTAACCTCTGTCTCCACCTGAACTTTGACCTTCAGCTGGCTCTCTCTGTATTGGTTGGCTCTGGTTACCTGCTCCTCGATCCCACACAGGACCGCCTCACATCCTGAACACCTGAGAGAGAGACAGATAATTATTTAGACACTGATATGACTGATCATACTATCTATTTTTATCCCATTCTATACATAATTTATTGTATCTATCATGTCCACTGTTTTTATTTTATTGTTTTACTATTTTAATTTGTCTCATTTAAAATCGTATTGGTCATTATTATGCATCCACTGTAAGAAATGTGTTGTGTAATGTATAAATAAAGTTGAACCTTGTCCTATACACACACACACACACACACACACACACACACACACACACACCTGGGTTGGAGTCTATTCATGAGGTAAACTGAAATTGCACTTCCAATTCCATTTGTTTTTTTTTTTTTTGGGGGGTTCAGTTTACTTCCTGAATTGAAATGGAATTGACTCAAAAACCTGGCACATGCACGGCTCTTTCGCACACACATATCACTAACTAACCACTCCTGCAGTGTGTTTGCTATGTTGGGCAGCTCGTTGGGCCCCAGGTCTCGGCCCACGCTGCAGTCCACCTCCACCTGCTGGTTCCTCTGGTCCAGCTTGCCCTGAATGATGTCACAGTAGACCGCCTCAATCAGCAGGTCCTCCAGCTCCCGCACGTTCTTCAGCTCCAGCTGCTGCAGGAGCAGAGAGTAGGGCAGGCACTGGGGGAAGAGGGAGACAGAGAATGTCAAATTCTATTATATTGGGTCAATAGAAGTGAACAGGCACAGGGAGAGAGAGAGAGAAAGATGTTGAATTTGAGATGCTCTTTATGATGTCAGTGAGGAGGGAGTTGAGTGAGGGTGGTGGGGACAGAGGGCAAGAAAGAACGTCAAATTCTACTATGTTGGGTCAACAGAAGTTACCTGGCACAGAGAGAGAAAGATGTTGAATTTGAGATGCTCTTTATTACTTCAGTGAGGAGAGAGAAGAGATGATGTACGAGTGAGGAATGGAAAGGTAAAAGAGAGGGGTAGAGGAAGGGAGGGCGGGTCAATATAAATTTACAAAACCATTACATCAAAATAGCTACCAGAGAGAGGGGAGTTTGGAGTTTTAAAGGGGCAGTGCAAGAAAAAATTGGATATAACTTATTTATATATTTCCATACTATTTGGTCAGAAAATCAGAAATTGTGAAAATTATGATAATGCACTTTGTGTAAAAGCTGTTTGAAAAAAATGCTTGGAATTTCAGCCTGTTCAGGTGGGATGGATCATTTGGCCCACATTATAATGCCACAATGTGATATGATTAAATAGACCAATGACTGTTAAGGGTAAGTGTGTGGGCTCTAGGCCATCCTATCAGCCAATCAGGGCGGTGTATGTAAATATCTTCAAATTTGTTTCCTAACGCCCACACGATCAAACTGAGCATTTCAAGGGCCAAAGGAGGCTCGGGGACATATTTTCTTACAAATATATTTTGTAGTTATTTTCTTTTAATAAACAGTGATTTATTAGACATACAGTGATGATTTAAAAATAAAATGACAAAGACTGCATGGGGGCTTTAGGTCTTTATTGGGCAATTAAAGGATAGATTCACCTATTTGGAATGTTTTTGTGCATCTCTGAGCAATGTTCCATCGATTCCCGGGGTCATTTCATGTTTTCATGTGTATCTGAGCGATTCACCGTTAAAGCACAGAAATACAGCCGGCCAAATAACTCAGATACACATGAAAACATGAAATGACCCCGGGAACCAATAGAACATCGCTCAGAGATATAACGATATAACATTTTAATGGGTGAATCTTTGCGTTAAGGTGTGCCCATACAGACATTCAATGTGGCATACTTATAATATGACAATATAAAAGAATAAGACGGAAAGAGAAAGACGATACGAGAAATGGAGAAGGGAGAGAAAGAGAGAAATGAATCAATAAATTATTTATTAGGGAGAGTGGAGAGAATGAGAGATGGGCATAAAGCAAGGTAGAAAGAGAGATGGGGGAGGGAGAAAAAATATGAGATGGGGATAGGGTTGAAATGAGGTGGTGAGAGAGCCAATCTTAGAGTTAGATGAATAGACAGCAGAGAGCAACAAATACATAAAGAGACAGAGAGCTCAAAGAAGAAAGGACAGGATACTTAACACAGTATCTCATAATGATTTAATTCTCAGCTGCTATCATTCTCATCTATGTGATATAAATAAAGTTAGATCACATCACAGACAGGCTCTTAATAAAGTCCTTCACAACACAGAGTAATGTCTCTTGTTAATGTGTCAAAGTTACAAAGCAAGTTGTCTCATAACCACATCATTAAAATCAAAGTTGAGTGAATTACTTGCTATTTTTGGTACTGAAGCTTGCTGAGTATTGTTAGGATCACAATTGTAGGTAGGCTATTGGAGTCCATGGAAAAACTGCACAGAATTATTATTTGACCTGCAATTCTTTAATAACAAAATAAACAGAAAAACTAGACAAGATAAGTCCAGAGAGCGTTAACTTCAGATTAAATGGCAAACGGATGATGGCTATCATTATATTACATATCATTGTGAACTATTTCCATAATTATTATGTGAGTGACCCACATTGAGCGTACTAAAGCTAGCAGAGTAAGGAATTTAAAACCAGATGAATGGGTGGTACTCTACCTTGAGATTGGATGCCAGACTGATGATGGAGAGGTGACGGAGTTTATTCCTCTGAGCTGGGGTCAACTCTGGGAGAGAGGCTGCCCTCTCTGAAAGAATAACATACCACAAACAGACAAGGAAAAGAAACAGACAGCGAGAGAGCAACAGAAAGGGACACATCATGACAGGGACCTTTCATAACAAGGATACATCATTACAAACACAGGGGTACAGGCTCTGTCCAGGCAGAAACTGCTGCTGCCTTTTAAATTCCACAAGGGAATACAATGAAAAATAATTTGAGTGTGTGTTGCCTGCGTATGTGGTTGCTTTAAAAAAAACTTGAGTATTGACAGTTTTTCCTCAGTGCTCCATTTTGCAATTCTAAAAAGCACTATGAAGTGAATACGATGTGTTGACATAAAAAGATTTGTATTTCTCTCTTCCGTTTTTGCTTGTCTCTTATTAAGTCTTGTTACTAAATGTGTTGCTAAAGAATGACAAGTCCTTTACATATTCTGGTATTTCAAAGAATATTCAGGATTTCATTTGGCAGTTTGTGACAATGCAACCAATTACAACCAATATGAATGTCTAACAAAATGCCTGAGAGAAGAATGTCCCTGGTTGAGTCCCAATAATCTCTCCTTCCTCTTGAAGTGTCATTACTTCCCACAAATGTACAAGCATTGGATTGGTGTTGGCAGGCTAGAGCAATGGTAGTCACCTGTTTCAGCGGGGACCCCATTTTTTCCAACCCGAATTTCTGGGGACCCCATTTTTTTCACCAGGAATGCTAGAGAGAGTTTCCATATACCAGTTATTTAATTCCAAATCCACAAAGGAAAGTGAACAAGTGCATACTTCTAGAGAAAGGAGAGGTTATTGGGGACGCAACCTCTATCGAGCAAACAAATTGTCACTTGGCTCCTCGTTTAGGATCAAAATAAAGTATTGTGGTTGACTCTGTAAATTACAGGGGGCTGAGACAACCTACAACAGTCATGAGAAGCCTGGCCTGCAGGGCCAGTTGGCGGGGAGAGAAATACTGCTAATAATAAAACAGCTCCAGGGATATTAGATGACTTCTTTACACAGCAGTGCTGCCTGCCACTGTCATACCTTTATAGTCACAGTAGGTTCCATAGGCGAAGAGGTTGAGTAGCTGATACACTGGTGCGTGCGGGCCTGTCTCCAGCTTGGGGTAGAGGAGAAGGAAGGTGGTGGGGGACAGATAGAGGGGGCTTGTTACACCTCCTGTGAGAGCTGTGCCTTGATAATGGCTGTGACGGTGTGCTTGTTTGTGAGTGTGCTTACATGTGAGTGTGTGTGTTACCTCTCTGACGTTGGGCAGCTCAAGGATGTCTGAGAACACGTAGAGGCCTGGTGTCTCCAGCAGAGAGCTTATGGCCTGGGCCAATGCCGGGCCTGAGAGAGAGAGGAGCTGCTCTACCTCCATCTGAGAGAGAGAGAAAAACAGAGTGAGAGTATGTGCAGGAGCTAAAAGGACAGAAGGCAAACAGAAGTGAGTAGGAGAAAGACAAAATGAGGATAAGAGAAGTAATGACAGATAATGCAAGAGCGTGAGAGACAGGGGGAAGATAGGAAAGGAAAAGAGACAGAATGTCTTGAATAAAATAGTTGGCCTTCAATGAACAGTTAATACTGCATATCTTACATTTCAGAGGCTGATCAGCTTATTTTTTTTAAATAGCAAGACAACTTTAATACTTCATTAATGTATACCTGTAGCTCTGTCTAACCAAACAATCATATGAATAGCCCTTGTGGCAAGACTCCAAGTCAGTAATTAAATTTTCACTCTCATAAACTGATGTGTAGGCAAGTGTTTTGAAAAACACCCTTCTGGTCAAAGGTAGTCAGAGACGCAGATTATTATTTTACATCATTAAATGGACCTTGCTTAATATGAATATGATATTGGCCCTACGAAAAGCACTGAAAATGTATTATTTGAGATCTAACCTATTTGTATTTGATATGCTGTGCTATTTGGAGAGAGTATTAGGGAGACACAGCAGTACTTACAAATAGCCTAGCTAGCTACATAGTACTAACCTTCCTAGGCTGGGCACTAGGACACTCCGTGCCATTGTCAGATAATCATGACTTTGGACACTTGGCTACGACTTCACAATGTAGCTATTTAGGTAGCCAATTAACGTTACCCTCAAAAAGTCGGCTACTGTAGGCTAACCTGGGCACATTCAGTAGGGAAAATATTCACTGACATGTAAAATAAGGAATCATGTCAGATTAATTATATCTGCATAGTTCGACCTACTAAACTTGGCCCTAGTGTGGAGTGTTTTGAGTCAAGCTCATTCAATGCTGAGTCCCAGGGCAGGGACCGATTTTCTGACTAATACTAATGATGAACAACCGATTGCACGCTAGCTTAGAAGCGAGCTAACGTTAGTTCACTAGCTCTTTATAGCATATTTTCAAGAGAAATGCTACGTAAAAACGGGCCCAAAGGAGCACAAACTAAAAAGATTGCTAAAGTTTGACCCAATTAGGTAGCAAAACTAGCACATAAGAGCTAACTTACTACAGTATGACTATGAAGAGTCATGCTAGCTGCTGCTAAAGTTACCACAACATGACTGTAAAGCGGTAACGTTAGGCCTCTATCCTGTTTTTCGTTATCTACCGACTCAACTCTAACGTAGCTAAGTGGTGCAAGGGCAACCGTGCGATTACCTTTATTAAAAAAACTAGTTTACAAATATGTTCAAATAAAATAAATGCAACAAATAACCTTATTGGTAAGCAAACTCAAGTTGATAGCCTGTCCCCCGAATCGCTCAGTTCCGCGGTCAGTGCACGTTTGACAACAAAGGAGAACATCCCTGCTCATTGGACGAAGCGTGAAAAGGAGGAGGGTAGTGTTTGTCTTGACTGACAAGGGACTGAGCACAGTCTGGCTATAGAGACCGGTCGCCACAGACAAACCTGGCTGCCCAGAGAGGACAGGCTGTGTGTGCTCACTCTGCTCCAGGGGACAGGTAGAGACAGAGCTGCATTTCCTATTACACTGTGACAAATACTCAGACCTAAGAGAATATTTCTTTCCCAAAATTATAATTCAATAAAAAGAATTTGAAACTATAAAAAATCTAATATTTATTGGGTGAAAAGCCAAAATGTGCAGTTTTGGCAGACAAATATGTGTCCTCCTGCCACAACCTGAGGGACAGCCAGTGAAAAGTGCAAAGTAATGTCGATAATATTTCCCCCCTTGTTTTGTTTTGTCTTTCATACCACGTGATGTCATATATCTCAGTCATGTTGACACGGTCTACTACCATTGCTTTAATATATTGTTCTTATTAATATTGTTGTTGTAGTTGTTGTTAATGGTAATCCCATGTCCACTACTACTATTATTATTGCTGTTGATCCCACCATTTATTTATATATAAATATATATATATTATATATAAATATATAGTTTTATTTTATTTTTCGATATGTATACTTTGACAATGTAAGTAATAATGAACTTGCCATGTCAATAAAGTCAAATTAATTGAATTGACTGAGTGGACCAGATGGTTGCTTTTAAAATAGTGCCATCTGGTGGCAAAATATTATCTTCTTTGATGTGGTTTATCAGCGATTGGCATCCAACCTTATGATGATGCATTACCGTAACCTACTGTACTGGAGTGTGTGCCAGAGTCAGGGAAAAACTAAATAGATAACCAAATATTTTAGACTAAATCTAATGACGTTCTACTCAATATACTATTTAAACGAATTTTCTGTATCCCTTTTCCTTCACACTACATCTCAGCCTCTCTCTTTCCCTCTGATTCCCTCTCTCTTTCCCTCTGATTCCCTCTCTCTTTCCCTCTGACCCACACTGTAGCAAGACATGCTCCATGCTCTCTGTTTCCTGGCAATAATCACATTTTCCTGTTGAATACTTTCCTATCACATTTAAGGTCTTATTCAACCGGCTGTGTCCCACCCTTGATATTGTATTTAAAAAATAGCCTCCTCTCTCCTGTCCCTTCCTGCTGTCCTCCCCTCCCCGACTTTCCTCTGTACTTTAAATAAATGCCTTCCCTTAGTATCTCTATTCCACTGCTCCTGCCATCTCTGCACCATCCACTGTCCATATCAGGCTTGTTGCCTCTGCTTTGCTCATTGAAACTACAACATCAACATCCCAACTAATAAGTGTTTGTTTAGCCAGTACATCAACATCCCAACTAATAAGTGTGTGTTTAGCCAGTACATCAACATCCCAACTAATAAGTGTGTGTTTAGCCAGTACATCAACATCCCAACTAATAAGTGTTTGTTTAGCCAGTACATCAACATCCCAACTAATAAGTGTTTGTTTAGCCAGTACATCAACATCCCAACTAATAAGTGTGTTTTAGCCAGTACATCAACATCCCAACTAATAAGTGTGTGTTTAGCCAGTACATCAACATCCCAACTAATAAGTGTGTGTTTAGCCAGTACATCAACATCCCAACTAATAAGTGTGTGTTTAGCCAGTACATCAACATCCCAACTAATAAGTGTTTGTTTAGCCAGTACATCAACATCCCAACTAATAAGTGTTTGTTTAGCCAGTACATCAACTGCCTCGTTCCCTTCCACCGCCACATGGGCTGGGACCCAAGTAAGTCGTGTCTGTTTACCCATTTTTCTAATCCTGCCATGGGTTTGTTGTACCTCGTAAAGCAGGTCTTGTCTAGTCTCTCCAACACTTCTAGATCAACTACTGGAGGCGG
The DNA here is from genome assembly GCF_023373465.1 of Oncorhynchus keta. Taxonomy (NCBI): domain Eukaryota; kingdom Metazoa; phylum Chordata; class Actinopteri; order Salmoniformes; family Salmonidae; genus Oncorhynchus; species Oncorhynchus keta. Next base: position 5,073,263 of record NC_068451.1, read on the forward strand.
GAGTAGCCGTGGTGGATTGACAGGAACAGTTACCGTTGGACTAAACTCCCTTCTGTACAGTCCCATCTCCTTTGCCTAGTTATTACCCACCCAAAGCTCATGTTGTGTATTCGCTCATGTTCCCAGCACGCCTGTGAAATCCCTTTTGCAGGATGAGACACCCCATGTCCCTGTAGGTTGACCCAATAATTCATTGCCAGCTGCTGTCTCCTAATCTGCAATGGCATATCCCCCATCTCCACCTGTAGTGCAGCCACTGGGGAGGTCCGAAACGCCCCAATCCTTGCCCCTTTATGACATCTGTCCTTTCCAATGAGGTCTGGGCTGCCGAGCCATACGCTATACTCAAATCAAATGTATTGGTCACATACACATACACGTGTTTAGCAGATGTTATAGCGGGTGTATCGAAATGCTCGTGCTTCTAGCTCCAACAGTGCAGTAATATCTAACAAGTGATATCTAACAGTTTCGTAACATCTACCCAAAATACACGTACATCTAAGTAAAGAATGGATCAAGAATACATACATGTATGTCAGAGCGGCATTGGACTAAGATACAGTGGCATAGTATAGAGTACAGTATGTACATATGAGATGAGTATCGCAAGATACGGAGACATTATTAAAGTGGCTAGTGTTTAGTTTCCTTAAAGTGGCCAGTGATTCCAGCAGCAGCAGCCTAGTATAGAATACAATAGGGTATATACTGTACATATGAAATGGGAGATGCAATATGTAAACACAATTAAAAAGTGACTAAGATACCGAGAATAATGTGGAGTGCAGTTTATACTGTACATCTGAGATGAGAAATGCGAGATACGGAACATTATTAAAGTGGCGAGTGATCCATTTCTAAAAGTGGCCAGTGATTCCTAATCTATGTCTATAGGCAGCCGCCTCTGATGTGCTAGTGATGGTTGTTTAGCAGTCTGATGGCCTTGAGATAGAAGATGTTTTTCAGTCTCCCGGACCCAGTTTTGATGCACCTGTACTATTCTGGATGATAGCTAGGTGAACAGGCAGTAGCTTGGGTGGTTGATGTCCTTGATGATCTTTTTGGCCTTCCTATGGCATCGGGTGCTGTAGGTGTCGAAGAGGGCGGGAACACCAGTCTTAACTTCAACAGTGAAGAGGCGACTCCGGGATGCTGGCCTTCTAGGCAGAGTTCCTCTGTCCAGTGTCTGCGTTATTTTGCCCATCTTAATCTTTTATTTTCATTGGCCAGTCTGAGATGTGTCTTTTTCTTTGTAACTCTGCTTTGAAGGTCAGCATCCCAGAGTCACCTCTTCACTGTTGACGTTGAGACTGGTGTTTTGCGGGGACTATTTAATGAAGCTGCCAGTTGAGGACTTGTGAGGTGTCTGTTTCTCAACCTAACCACCCTAATGTACTTGTCCTCTTGCTGAGGTTTCACCAGGGACTCCCACTCCTCCCACTCCACTTTCTATTCTGGTTAGAGCCAGTTTGCGCTGTTCTGTGAAGGGAGTAGTGCACAGCGTTGTACAAGATCTTCAGTTTCTTGGCAGTTTCTTGGCAATTTCTCGCCTTCATTTTCAGAAGAAAGTTCCTTGTTTCTGGCCATTTGGAGCCTGTAATCGAAACAACAAATGCTGATACCCCAGATATTCAACTAGTCTAAAGAGTTGTAATTGCTTCTTTAATCAGAACAACAGTTTTCTGCTGTGCTAACATAATTGCAAAAGGGTTTTCTAATGATCAATTAGCCTTTTAAAATAATGAACTTGGATTAGCTAACACAATTAAAACACAGGAGTGATGGTTGCTGATAATGTAAATATTCCATAAAAATTCTGCCGTTTCCAGCTACAATAGTAATTTACAACATTAACAATGTCTACACTGTATTTCTGATCAAGTTGATGTTATTTTAATGGACAAAAATTGCTTTCATTTAAAAAACAAGGACATTTTTAATTGACCCCAAACTTTTGAACAGTAGTCTACATGGTCCTCAATGAGGAATGCCCTGCCCCCCACTCCTTCCCCATCAGACAGCGCATCACATTTTGCACCTTCTTACACTTTCACACCACTCTCTCAATGTGTTCTGCCCAATTTGAGTTAAGTGTCAAAGTATACCCCAAGGAACCTGAAGGCCCTCACCCTCTCCAAGTTTCTCCCATATAACCTCAAGCATATCTTATCTCCCACCTTCCTCCTCGCAAAATGAAACACTGTCTGAGTTTTCTCTACAGAGAACCTGAATCCCCACATTAAAAACTTTTTCAGGATCGGTGGGTCCCCTGCGGGACGGTTGAGCTAACGTAGGCTAATGCGATTAGCATGAGGTTGTAAGTGACAAGAAAATTTCCCAGGACATAGACATATCTGATATTGGCAGAAAGCTTAAATTCTTGTTAATCTAACTGCAATGTCCAATTTACAGTAGCTATTACAGTAAAATAATGCCATGCTATTGTTTGAGGAGAGTGCACAGTTTTGAACATGAAAAGTTATTAATAAACAAATTAGGCACATTTGTTCGGTCTTCATACAACATTTTGAACAGAAATGCAATGGTTCATTGGATCAGTCAAAAACGTTGCAAACTCACTGCTGCCATCTAGTGGCCAAAATCTAAATTGCACCTGGGTTGGACTAATACATTATGGCCTTTCTCTTGCATTTCAAAGATGATGGTACAATTATTTTTTTAAACGGTTGTTTTTTTATTTGTATGATCTTTTACCAGATCTAATGTGTTGTATTCTCCTTCATTCCTTTCACATTTCCACAAACTTCAAAGTGTTTCCTTTCAAATGGTACCAATAATATGCATGTCCTTGCTACAGGCAGTTAGATTTGTGTATGTCGTTTTGGGTGAAAATTGGGGGGGGGAAGGGTCCGATCCTACTAACCACCACTCTACCTCATCAATTTCTTCCTTTACCTTCCTGACTGTTTATGGCACATTTCTCCCCCTCTTTCATAAGGCCCCATCATCTCCAAATAACGACCTACCAATATCCGGCCGTACCTGAGAGTAAACGTCATTCATTTTGATTGAGAACAACAGAGGACTAATCACGCTCCCCTGCGGTGTACCGTTATCCACCAGGACATCCTGTATCTAGTTGTACGTTCTTCCTTCTACCCCCATAATATCAATTTTTATTAAAAACCCCTCCTTCCACATCATATTGTACTCCTTCTCCACATCAAAAAAAGACAACTACAACAGTCTCCTTGTCCACTTGAGCCTTCCTAACCTCTGCTACGAAGCAGAGCACTGGGTCCATATTTCTCCTACCCTTCCTGAACCCACTCTAAATGTGACGATAACAGCCCCCTGATCTCCAGGAAGTAAGTTAGCCTTTCTGTCATTTTACGTTCCATAATCTTACATACATGTGATGTATGTAGTTGGCCGATAGTTTGTTGGCCTAGTTGGGTCCTTCCCTGGCTTCCGGATTGGTACCACTACTGCCTCCTTCCAGCTGCCTGGTAGTTACCCCTCCTCCCACCCTATGTTGTACAACACCAAGGCAAAATATTATGTAAGAAACAGTGTTGTCTTAAAGAAATTAAAATACAATTTCTGGATTAGAAATACAAAATAAAAAATACTTTCAGCAAATAAATATGTTTAAATGTGTTTAAAAAAAACACATGAAAACACATTCCTTTTGCAGGCTACATCATTGAGCAATAAAACAATGGATGAGCAAAGACACAGGAGAAACCAACGGAGTCAATAGAAAATGATATATTCCAATAAAATGAAACATGCACAGGTAAAAACCCAGACACAAAACAGAAAGAGACATCAGAGGAAGAGTAATTCATTTGAAAATACAGTTTTATTGATTAATTATTGATTCATTTTCATGGTTAGTGCAGCAATACATAATATTTTGGAGATTTATGTACAGGTCACACACGTATAAAAAAAAAAGCACTCAGATTGCTCAAAAGTATCCCAGCAATCAGTTTGGCAAGCAGCAGAGTTGATTAGAGCATCTACCTCCTTGATTGCATTAACTGATTTACTAAATTGAGTGCATTCATTGAAATTCTCCTTGCAGAAGGTGCCAGATTTGCAAAATGTTTGCATCTATTATTTTGAGTAACGAAATGAACATTTCATGAAACTAGCTATACCACAAAACTATCTTTATCTCCTCTTGTCATTCTATATCTTAGCCCTTCTCTTAACCTTTTCTGTCCCATTTTGTTTCATGGTTTCTGAAAAATACAAAGTAATACACACACTTGACAGTGTAGTTGAGTAAATCTGACCCATAACCTAGTTTAGCTTCTAGTTCTGATGCTTCCAGTAAGAATAATCATTTCACTTTTATAGCGCTTTTCATTGCACTAAAACATCTCAAATCGCTTGAAAGACATAAAAAGGATAAGCTATTTAAGAAAACATTGCCATCATTCATGAATGCATGGACAGTAGATCTAGATAATTGGGAAATTCATGGCTTAGTTTAAGTCCTGTGATTCAGTCTAGTCGGATGGCATCCATCTGACAAATGCGTTTGTAGATGTGGTCACACGGTACGTCAAACCAGGTCTGCGAATGGCTGTCCAGGGTGGCACAGTCCTCCCCGTGTGATCCTCCTGAGTGATGATTGTCAGGCTCAGAGCTATACTCATTCCAATACCTGAAAGAGAGACAGGGAGAGAGGGGAGGTGAGAGAGAGAAAGAGAGAGACAGAGACAGAGAGAGAGAGACAGAAGGGTGAAGGCAGAGAAAAGAGAGAGAGGGGGTAGGGGAGAGGGAGTAAGAGAGAGGGAGAGAAGTAGAAATGCCCAAAACAAAAGGAGGGAGTTAGGGAAAGAGGTAGAAAAAAAGGAAACAAGAGAATAGAATGAAAGAAGAGGAAGAAGGAAAATACAAATTGAGAAAGGGAGCAAGGGAATGAGACCGTGTAGAAAAGTAACTATTTGCCTCCCTCTCATTATAACACATGTGATATTGGATTATTTAGGATGGGCTTCACATACTTATTTGTCAGTGTTGTGTTGTCCACCCATCTCCAATCCCCTTCCTTCTCTATATCTGATAGGCCAATCCAGAAGTGGTAGTCAAACCCGCCAATCCTCCGGGCCTCTTTTTCCAGAGCGTCCTACAAGCAAACAGTCATGGTTACAATGAGGGGAATACACATACACAAATACACACACACACACAGACACTATCTTACATGCTGTTCCTTGCTGTGCAGGATGGTAAGGTGGCTGCCCAGGGAAGTACAACTGTCTCTGCTGCTCGGCCAGTCCATCTTGTCATTACTGAAGGAGTAACATTTCTCATCTACATGAATCCAGCCCTCAGGACACTCCCTACACTTACTTACTGTGAGAAGAGGAGAGGAGAACGAGAAGAGGAGGAGAACAGGAATAGAGAGGGAGAAGAGGAGGATAAGAAGATGAAAAGGACAAAGAGAGACGGATGAGTAAAAATGCATGGGTAATTAATATCTTATGTATAGTGTACAGTGTACACTTTAAAGTAAGACTGTAAATTATATTATCAACAGTATGATACTGTGAAACGTTTTACTGCATCATACTGTGAATTGTGATGCATTGTGGGAACATTTTCTGGGCGGGGAAAGAATTGCTCTATTTTGAATGTTGCTGCAGTTCTGTCCCACAGAATACAGTATTGTACTGTATTCTTGGAGCACCAAAAACCTTTTGACCACTAGTAGGTGCATGGTATAGTTGTTTCTGGCTCTATTTTTGTTGCACCCTTTAGTGAGAGTGCTGTACCAACTTAACTGTAGTAGTAGTAGTGCAGCATCAAGTTAAAATAAATAGTTGACAGATGCCTGTAAGTAACTGTTAACTTCACGGCAACCCCTTTACAGTGTACCATTTCTTACGTGAAATAATGTAATAGTGAATGACAGTTGTCTAAAGTATCTATCCACTCTGAATAACACTTAGCCCCCCTTTACCTGTCTTTGAGCAGCTCTGGCCCAGTTTGGAGTAGTCATCACAGAGACGGACATAACGTCCTCGAACTGAGTTCAGCTTCAGGGTCAGAGATGCTGTCTCCAGGGGAACACTAGGTAACGGCCTGCTCAACACTGAGAGAGAGAGAGAGAAAGAGAGAGAGAAAGAGAGAGAGAGAAAGAGAGAGAGAGAGAGAGAAAGAGAGAGAGAGAAAGAGAGAGATACAGAGAGAGAGAGAAAGAGAGAGAGAGAGAGAGAGAGAGAGAGAGAGAGAGAGAGAGAGAGAGAGAGAGAGAGAGAGAGAGAGAGAGAGAGAGAGAGAGAGAGAGAGAGAGAGAGAGAGAGAGAGAGAGAGAGAGAGAGAGAGAGAGGAATAGGAATAGAGACCAAATTGAGAGGTCAGATTGGGACAAATTGGTGTTTCTTTAAAGTCCTGCCCCCTCCTGTCTCAGCCTCCAGTATTTATGCTGCAGTAGTTTATGTGTCGGGGGGCTCGGGTCAGTTTGTTATATCTGGAGTATTTATCCTGTCTCATCCGGTGTCCTGTGTGAATTTAAGTATGCTCTCTCTAATTCTCTCTCTCTTTTCTCTATTTTCTCTCTCTCTTTCTTTCTTTCTTTCTTTCTTTCTTTCTTTCTTTCTTTCTTTCTTTCTTTCTTTCTTTCTTTCTTTCTTTCTTTCTTTCTTTCTTTCTTTCTTTCTGTCACTCAGAGGACCTGAGCCGTAGGACTACCTGGCCTGATGACTCTTTGCTGTCCCAAGTCCACCTGGCCTTTCTGCTGCTCCAGTTTCAACTGTTTTGCCTGCGGCTATGGAACCCTGACCTGTTCACCGGACATGCTACCTGTCCCAGACCTGCTGTTTTCAACTCTCTAGAGACCGCAGGAGCGGCAGAGATGCTCTGAATCATCGGCTATGAAAATCCAACTGACATTTACTCCTGAGGTGCTGACTTGTTGCACCCTCAACAACCACTGTGATTATTATTATTTGACCTTGCTGGTCGTCTATGAACATTTGACCATATTGGCCATGTTCTGTTATAATCTCCACCTGGGACAGCCAGAGGAGGACTGGCCACCCCTCAAAGCCTGGTTCCTCTCTAGGTTTCTTCCTAGGTTCTGGCCTTTCTAGAGAGTTTTTCCTAGTCACCGTGCATCTACACCTGCATTGCTTGCTGTTTGGGGTTTTAGGCTGGGTTTCTGTACAGCACTTTGTGACATCATGTAAGGAGGGAAATATATAAATACATTTTATTGATTGATTGATTGTTATAACTACTGAACAGCCTGGGCTGCCAGAGACTGAGAGTCCTGGGAGGGAGCAAATTTCACAGTTCTGGACATTTGTTCCTTTTGGATTGCACAACTGCCACAACTGTCGTTACCATTCTGCATGCCAGAAAAGGCATGACAATGAAGAGTGAGGGAGAGGGGTGGTGCTGGGTTGGAGAGAGAGAAAAAGAGACATACAAACAGAGAGAGAGAGAGAGAGAGAGAGGGGGGGGGTGCTGGGTTGGAGAGAGAGAAAAAGAGACATACAGACAGAGAGAGAGAGAGAGAGAGAGAGAGAGAGAGAGAGAGAGAGAGAGAGAGAGAGAGAGAGAGAGAGAGAGAGAGAGAGAGAGGGAGAGGGGTGGTGCTGGGTTGGAGAGAGAGAAAAAGAGACATACAGACAGAGAGAGAGAGAGAGAGAGAGAGAGAGAGAGAGAGAGAGAGAGAGGGGGAGAGAGAGAGAGAGAGAGAGAGAGAGAGAGAGGGGTGGTGCTGGGTTGGAGAGAGAGAAAAAGAGACATACAGACAGATAGAGAGAGAGAGAGAGAGGGGTGGTGCTGGGTTGGAGAGAGAGAAAAAGAGACATACAGACAGATAGAGAGAGAGAGAGAGGGGGGTGGTGCTGGGTTGGAGAGAGAGAAAAAGAGACATACAGACAGAGAGAGAGAGAGAGAGAGAGAGAGAGAGAGAGAGAGAGAGAGAGAGAGAGAGAGAGAGGAGGTGCTGGGTTGGAGAGAGAGAAAAAGAGACATACAGACAGATAGAGAGAGAGAGAGAGAGGGGTGGTGCTGGGTTGGAGAGAGAGAAAAAGAGACATACAGACAGATAGAGAGAGAGAGAGAGGGGGTGGTGCTGGGTTGGAGAGAGAGAAAAAGAGACATACAGACAGAGAGAGAGAGAGAGAGAGAGAGAGAGAGGGAGAGAGAGAGAGAGAGAGAGAGAGAGGGGTGGTGCTGGGTTGGAGAGAGAGAAAAAGAGACATACAGACAGATAGAGAGAGAGAGAGAGAGAGAGAGAGAGAGGGGTGGTGCTGGGTTGGAGAGAGAGAAAAAAGAGACTTACAGACAGATAGAGAGAGAGAGAGAGGGGTGGTGCTGGGTTGGAGAGAGAGAAAAAGAGACATACAGAGGGGTGGTGCTGGGTTGGAGAGAGAGAAAAAGAGACATACAGACAGAGAGAGAGAGAGAGAGAGAGAGAGAGAGAAATGTTAACTCACAGAGCACGCTCAGAGCGATGTTGGCACAGATGGAGGCCAATAGACCAATCAGCACAAAGAGGACTGTCTGACCTCTGAGACACTCTGACCCCCTCTTCAGCCCCTGGGCACCTGATCGGACAGATTACAGCTCAATGCAAAGAGTGACACATTTAAATTTGCATCTACATTGGAGTCATTTAGCGTTTAACTGTAGGTACAAAAAATAACCACATATAACAGTCATTGCAAGTCAAATCAGTACCAGTAAGAAAAGACAAGTGCGAGTGTGACAGGGCATTTTATTTGTTCACCTGTCATTCACCTTTCACGCTTCAGATGGTTTTCCTGCCCAGACAAGTCCTTTGACTATGAACACTACCACTCTAATCTACCTGTAACTGCCTACAATTGTACAGTGGGCTAACATGGAACCATAGCGTTGTAAAAAGGTGACAATCACTTCAAAAATATGTCAAATGATTCCAAAGGAACAGATGATAGCCAATAAACTGAAAGACTATCTGTAAAACTCACACTGACTATTCCCTAAAGAGATACCATGTCCTTAGAGTTATGGTCAATCTCACACTTACGCACGCACACGCACGCACGCACGCACGCACACACACACACACGCACACGCACACGCACGCACGCACACAATCGCACACACACTTACTGTGGTCGTTTAGGATAGGCTTGTTTCCTCTGGAGGATGTATCCTCAGTAAACTCGTGTAGACTGGTATAGTTCTCTACCTCCATGATTGAAGTTTCAGTTCTTCACCAGCTCTTCTCACCACAATCACTGTTTAACTTACTTATACCAACTATTGCAGAATCTCCCGACTTTGTAACTAACGGTAAATAAAGTCACTGCTGGGAAATAAAGTTTGTAATTCAAAACAGCTGAGATGGGAGTTGATTTCGCAATTCTGTTCAATCAAATAGTTTTCTCAGTATTTATTGTTCTTCCTCCAGAAATTCACTGGCAGTTCTTTTAGTATTGCATCAGACCTGCTTACTCTTGGTCTCTCTGGCTCTGGCTCTGGCTCTCTCGCTCTCCTTTTGCTCTCGCTGAATCTGGCCAGAAGGACTGTGTGATAGGGGGATGAGGCAGGAGAGCGTGTGTGTGTGTGTGTGTGTGTGTGTGTGTGTGTGTGTGTGTGTGTGTGTGTGTGTGTGTGTGTGTGTGTGTGTGTGTGTGTGTGTGTGTGTGTGTGTGTGTGTGTGTGTGTTTGAACAAAAACTCTCAAGAAATTGGAAACTGGAAGGAGGGTCCATCATACTGTGTGTGTTTGTATGGAAAGTAGTGGATTTAGGAAATAACATAATCATGCTGTGTGTGTGTTTGTATGGAAAGTAGTGGATTTAGGAAATAACATAATCATGCTGTGAAATAACGTCTTTGGCTCTGTTTCTCTATGTGATTTGGTGTGTTAGAATCTGGCCAAAATGACTCTGTAACGTGCTAGTGAACTGGAGCCTGGGGGGACGATAGCATGCCAAGTTAAACAACTAGACATCTTACGGGAAGAGGTTGGGCAACATGCTGTGTATGTCCTTCTGTGTGTGTGTGTGTGTGTGTGTGTGTGTGTGTGTGTGTGTGTGTGTGTGTGTGTGTGTGTGTGTGTGTGTGTGTGTGTGTGTGTGTGTGTGTGTGTGTGTGTGTGTGTGTGTGTGTGTGTGTGTGTGTGTGTGTGTGTGTGTGTGCGTATACACATGGATTTGATGCAGCTGCTCATTTGTGAAAACAAAACAAGTAAACCCATGCTGTTACAGAGCGTTCGGCTTAAAGTGCAATGTCATGCCTTTGTTGTAAACCTCTCTGTCAACCTCATGAAAATGCACAGTCATGTTTAGTGACTGTGCATTAGAGAGAACTTTGATCGCTCAGACCATTGGCAAATAATGTTCAAACTCTGTGACAAATCCAGTTAGTTCGGTAGCATTTGTTTGTTCACTGAGACTATTGATCCATCTCTGCATGACCAGCAGGGTTTAATTCCATGACAGATTTTCTGCTATTGCACCAGATCTATTGATTCACTTTCCCCATTCAAATCTGTCTCAGGTCCAGCAAAACGTTATTTCCACAATTTGTACTTTCCAACCAATTGCCTACACTCACAAACACACGCCTCGTTGGTATATAACACCAACTCTGAGTGGAAAGAGAGACAAATTTGATTTATGAACGGTTAACTGACCATGTACCAGTGATATTACACAGGGAACATGAAGAACTACCATTCTAAGCAAGGTAAAATAAACTTTTCGGTCTACACCACTGTGTGTGTGTGTGTGTGTGTGTGTGTGTGTGTGTGTGTGTGTGTGTGTGTGTGTGTGTGTGTGTGTGTGTGTGTGTGTGTGTGTGTGTGTGTGTGCGCGCTTGCGTGTGTGCGTGCGTGCGTGCGTGCGTGTGCGTACTTGTGTGTATCAAATTTGGGCAAGTCACTTTGTTACAATATTTAGGTTAATTTTAAAGACGTAAAAAAACACATTCTGTATGTAGAACTGTTGCTGGAATACGAATTGTCACCTCAATTCTAGTCAGGTTAAACTGTCCCCTGACTGACATGTACAGTATTCTGTATAATATAACTCTGTTGAGCTCTCTTTTTGATCAATCCAATCAGGTTCCCAGGGGGGGAAGAAGTGGGCAGGACTTCTGGCGTGTCAGACCATCCTCCTTGTGCTGATTGGCCTCTTGGTATCCATCAGCACCAATCAGGCAGCTGCAGAGCCCCTGTCAAATGTCACTCAACCTCGGGAGACCCCCGAGGAAGAGTTGGCAGCCCTGAAGTTGGATATGAGTACTGTGCTGCTTCGCTACAGCCGCCTACGTGATAACTATGCCAGTCTGGCAAAAAACTGCTCTGCCACAGGTTAGCGCTAGGCAGAAAACTCTATGTACGTGTTTGTGAATAACTCCATTTCCACCAGACGGCACAGAATCACTGATGGACAAATGACTGATCTCCTCAATAACTGCTCGTTATGTGATCGTGGTTAGTGCTTCCTGTTTAAACGTATCCCATCAAATATGCTGTATACTGTATGTTCCCAGATGGTTAGGACAGGGCCAGGAGGTCACACGGTCAGGTTCATGTGATTAGTGGCCCTAATAACATTCCCCAATCTATGGCTCTACATTCCCCTACCTCTTTTATCAAGTTCTCTGAATATTTCCATAATGCATTGCAGCAACATTTTCATAAATCTTGGGACATTCCACCTTTGACACAGGACATGAACCCACAGCTGGGTATAGTAAATACTATTTCTATCATACAGTACAAAGGTAGAATAATATCCAAATATCTTTCTTTCTTTCTCCCCCCCCCCCCTCTCTCTTTCTTTCTTTCTTTCTTTCTTTCTTTCTTTCTTTCTTTCTTTCTCTCTCTCTCTCTCTCCCTCCCTCTCTTTCTTTCTCTCCATCTCTCTCTCTCCATCTCTCTCTCTGGTTTATAGTGGTGAATTTCACAGGGTGCCCAGAGGGGTGGCTTCATGTACTGGTAAATGAAAAATGTTACTACTTCAGTAATGACAAGATGGACTGGCCGAGCAGCAGAGACAATTGTACATCAATGGGCGGCCACCTTAGCATCCTGCACAGCAAGAGCGCGCATGTAAGAAACTGTGTGTGCTCGTGTGTGTGCGCGTGTGTGTGTGTGTGTGTTCTCATCGTAACCACGTGTTTGTTTATAGGAAGCCCTGGAAAAAGAGGCAAGTGGGATTGGTGTGTTTAATACCTACTTCTGGATCGGCCTATCAGACAGAGAGATGGAGGGGGACTGGAGATGGGTGGACAACACAACGCTCACAAATAAGTATGTAGGGTCTGCAAACCCATTCAACAATCTCAACATGACACGTACAACATTGACTCAAAAATATCTCAGTTGCTTTTTTCTCCACTATTTGTCCCCTCCCTTTTAACTCTTTTTCTTCTGTCTTATCTCTCTCCCTCTCTGTGACATCAATTCCATCCTACCCGTCATATTTTCTCTCCCCCTTCCTCCCTTTCCCTATAGCTTCTGGAAACCGTTTAGCTTGGAGCCTGATAACAATGTCTCCGGTGGGCTGAAAGGTGAGGACTGTGTGGTCATGGAGAGTAACACTCATGCCTGGTCCGACGTGCCCTGTGAATTCATCTACTACCGCATCTGTCAAATGGATGCCTTCCCCATTACTTCTCCTTGAATCAGCGGGTGAAAGACACCGCTGACCATGAAATGAACTTAGAGTGGCAGGGATTCAATAGAAGGCGCATTGTAGGGTTGCACTGTTGACAATGTGCATTTTAAATGCGATTTTCCCCATGTTTTAGGAATTCAAATTCTGTGTAAACGCAGTGGTAATCAAGTGTAAATTCCCTTTTAAAGTCAAATGCAATGTGCATTTCCCTAACGTGCATTGGATTGAATGCCAGTCACGGTAATGTAATCAGTCAAACCAGATGAAGAAGTGACCGTTGGTATCTACTTGTGTTGGTGTCTGTCCACCCACCACTGAAGGTATTTCAATAAAGCTGCCAATCAGTCACCCCTCAGTCACTGCGTGTTTTTTTACTCTTGTTTAATTCAATCATGTCTATACAATCCAGCATTTTATTTGACAGTCCTATAACAAAACAGCAATAACCCCTGTATTTTCTTTGTTACTAATTCAAACAATTCAACAAAAATTTGGAACGAGCCTGATCACGCAGCGGTCTGCTCACACCACCTGAAACCGTAAAAAAAACTATAGTATTAAGACGGTATTCCATTCTCTTAATAAAATATTCAGTAAATAATGGACTCTAAAACAGTCCTATGCAATATCCACTGAGTATACCAACAATTTGGAACGCCTTCCTAGTATTGATTTGCACCCCCTCCGAACAGCCTCAACTTGTCGTGGCATGGACTCTACAAGGTGTCGAAAAGCGCTCCACAGTTTGGCTGGATGTCCTTTGGGTGGTGGACCATTCTTGATATCAGTGGCGGTCGGTGCCGTTTCGTTCTGTTTGCTTCCATTTAAGAAACGTTTTTCAACATAGTCAACGGAATGAATAAGACCACTGATCACACGCAAACACAGTTCACTTTCATAGCAGCCACAGGAAAACAGCATGATCACTCGGCGCGTTGTATAACTCCTTCTCGGGACTATCTACTCGCTCTCCTCCCCTTCGCTTGTGGACTTCAGTGCACAACACATCAGCTGTCTGTGACCAGGCGAAAAAAACAAAGGAAGACAGAAGCTAGCTGTCCTCCGGCTACACCATGGTGCTAACCTACAGAGTGCTGCTGAGGCTACTGTAGACCTTCCTTTCAGAACCGTGTGTTTTAATCAACTATTTGGTGACATGAATATATTTAGTATAGTTTTATCTAAAAATGATTTTTTAAAATTCTGTTTCACTATTTTTATTTTTAGGGCATTCACTCAGGAGGATGGTCCTCCCCTTCCTCCTCTGAGGAGTCTCCACTGCGATACACACAGGAAACTGTTGACCGTGTAAACCCCAGGAGTGTTGCAGTTCTTGACACAAACCGGTGCGCCTGGCACCTACTACAAGTACCCCGTTCAAAGACACTTACATTTTGTGTCTTGCCCATTCAGCATCTGAATGGCACACGCACACAACCCATGGTGAATTTAACAAGTGACATAGCTTTCACCTGGATTAACCTGGTCAGTCTATGTCATGGAACAGTAATACAGTGTATAGTAATACAAAAGTGACAGTAGCAATACATATTTATATACAGTATTTGTTCAATTGTAGCTCAATCATAGGTCATAAAGCATGACAATATACACTTGTGAAATCTATGATCAAATATCACATGAAAACATCTTCTTTCTTGCTTCTTTTGTCCTTTTGGTGTTTCTTTGTGTCAGAATAGAAGAGCTAAGACAAAACAGTAGACACATTGTCCATTGACAGGGATTCCGGTCTGTACAATATCTCTAGTTTCTGTAGAATCCTTTTGGTTTGGGGCTTTAACAGAGGGAAACAGAATGGTTAGCACTGTAAATAACCATTCTCACACAGTATTTCTCAAATATGGGAGATGCAACAGATAGCCCAAGGCAACAAAATGTAGTTGGCAAGAGAGGCAAAATAGTTTAGGCTTCTACCTTGAACACGTGCGTGTGTATGTGTGTATGTGCGTGTGTGTGTGTGTGTGTGTGTGTGTGTGTGTGTGTGTGTGTGTGTGTGTGTGTGTGTGTGTGTGTGTGTGTGTGTGTGTGTGTGTGTGTGTGTGTGTGTGTGTGTTAGCGTGCGTGCGTGCGCAGGAAATTACACTCACTCTTGGCAGTTGCAGAATCTGCGTTTGCCACGTCTGGGCATCATCACCTGCTGAAAACCGACAGAAACACACACAGGAAAGCTCAGTAACACTACCAACAAGACACAGCAAAATGTAAGAGATAGTGAGTACATTTATACGGTAAAATAAATATCTGATTAAATCACCAAACTGTACCTGTCTGCGGCGTCGGATGAGGATGACAGTGAGGATGAGGAGGAGGACGAAGATGACGGCTGCGGCACAGATGGTGACCAACAGCCACACGTCCATGGGGACTCGCTCTGTCCATCAGAACAACATCAAGAGAAACAGAATCAGTATGCAAGTTCTACACTGGTAACTTTACATTTACACTGATAACTTTACATTTACACTGATAACTTTACATTTACACTGATAACTTTACATTTACACTGATAACTTTACATTTACACTGATAACTTTACATTTACCTCAGATTACTTTAAATGTACCCCAGATAACTTTACATTTACCCCAGATAACTTTACATTTACCCCAGTTGGGTCGGCAGGGTAGCCTAGTGGTTAGAGAGTTGAACTAGTAACCGGAAGGTTGCAAGTTCAAACCTCCCGAGCTGACAAGGTACAAATCTGTTCCTAACCCACCGTTCCTAGGCTGTCATTGAAAATAAGAATTTGTTCTTAACTGACTTGCCTAGTTAAATAAAGGTAACAAATAAAATAAAGATAACTTTACATTTACCCCAGATTACTTTACATTTACACTGATAACTTTACATTTACACTGATAACTTTACAGCCTATCAAACCAATAAAGAAGTATTAACGTATGACAGTATGTGGTTTTCAATAATAGTATTATAATTTTTTAAAAGTGATATAATGTATTTATGGGTATACTTTACTGAAATATACCTCTATGCTCATATTCACACACTGAATAGCATACCCGTAAGGTAGGTGTGCAAAGCACACGTCAGAGCTTCCTTCTTTACAGGCTTATAGTACTGTCTGCTATAAGTACATTGTACTTCATTACTGTAGTAGTACTGTGGTACTATACTGTTTAAAGTGCTGCAGTAAGCATGGCCACTGGCCAGTGAGGCTAATTTCACCCTAACCTCAATAGGTACAACCTAACCTACACACACATTCACCACACACCCTAACCACATCCTGACCATGTCACTTCCTGTTTCTCCTTTCTCACCTATCTTCAGAGTGATCTCCACTGATGTCAGCTTGGTTTTGTTCCTCCACAATTCACACCTCCACCTCCCACCATTTCCATACGTCGCTACGGGGATGGTGAGAAGGGTGGGGTGGGGGGAGGAGTCTAAAGGGAGGAGGGAGGAGTGATGTGGTGGGATCCATTTCACTTCCAGGTCAGAGGTCAGAGGCTGGCCCAGGGTACAGGTGAGGTTGACCTCCTGACCTAAAAAGGCCACTGGACCTGGAGAGGTAAACACTGGACAGGAGAGAGAGAGCAAGAGAGAGAGAGAGAGAGAGAGAGAGAGAGAGAGAGAGAGAGAGCGAGAGCGAGACAGAGAAAGAAAGAAAATTCACCTTTTTGATGTGATAAAAAGGCAGAGACAGACAAAACATTTTTTTTTCTTTTTTTTACAAAAACGTGGAGAAACACTTTTTTTTTTGTTAGTATCCATCCAGCTGGCATATTATCCTGGCAGAGAGAAACCTCATTATACACTATTAAAACAAGTGGAGCCAGACAAGTGTATTATCCAATGAATTAGACACAGGACACAATACACCGGGGACAGACTGTTCCCAATGAACGACAGAAGGAAATGAGAAAACTGTCTGCAATAAACAGAAGCATAGAAAGAGGGAGTTGCATTGCCATGATGATGGTCTGGCGGGTTTGAATGACAGTGAAGGGAGAAAGAGGGAAAGAGGGATAGAGAGCGAAGAAGGGAAGGTTAGAGAAATGTCGGGTGGTACTGATTGTACAATTGAGCGCTGACAAAATCAAAGTGATTTGTCACTCCTCACTTTTGTAGGCAGAAAGAAGGGGGAAATAAGTAAGGGAAGAGTTAAAAGGAAGGAGGAAGGAAGGTAGCGACAAAGTTAGAAAGTAAAGAAGGTAGGAAGGAAGGAGAAGGACATTTTCTCGGGACTGCCACAAAGCTTGACTTACCCTGTAGCACCTCCACACGCATTTCTCTCTTCAGGGTGTCGTCCCTCTGGAACTCCACAGCGCAGGTGTAGTCGCCCCTGTCCCCCTCTGTCACCCCTTTCTTTGACAGGGAGAGGTTTATACTTTTCCTCTGCAGGGCTGAGACATCCAGCCCTCTCTTCTGATTGGCCACCCAGGCTAATGGAGGCCCCGGGGAGAGGTTGGCGAGGGTCTGGACGACCCCAGTGAGGGAGCCTGCCGCTGGGCTTGGGGTAAAGGTCCAGCGGCCTCCCTGGATGCTCTTCTCCTGGCTGTCTGACCAGGATAGAGGAAGCGGAATGGAAAAGAAACATGGCAGATGAAGAAGAGAGAGGGAGGAGACAGAGGTGTAGATAGGCTGTGGATGAGCAGGGTAGAGGTCTGAGAAGGGGAGAGAGATTGAGAGAGTGTGAGAGAGCAAGAGAGAGAGGAGAGAGAATGAGAGACAGAGATAGGCAACCAGTGAAGAACAAACACTATTGTAAATACAACCCATATTTATGCTTATTTATTTTATATTGTGTCCTTTAACTATTTGTACATTGTATATATATATATATATATGACATTTGTAATGTCTTTACTGTTTTGAAACTTCTGTATGTGTAATGTTTACTGTTCATTTTTGTTGTTTTTCACCTTATATATTCACTTTGTATGTTGTCTACCTCACTTGCTTTGGCAATGTTAACACATGTTTCCCATGCCAATAAAGCCCTTGAATTGAATTGAATTGAATTGATAGGAAAGGGGCAGTTTAACCTCAGTCTGAAGACATTTTACCTCTTGAGGGGAAATGATTTAATCTAGAAGACCATAAACCATAATCTAGAATACCATACAATTTAACACTTACCTATTACAGTAACAGGGGTGTTGGCATAGGCTTCCCTGCCCTGGTATGTCACCACACAGGTCCACTCTCCATTGTCTTGGCCAGTGACATTCATTACTGTCAGGCCCCCGTTATTTCCAATCTGGGCACGCTTGTCCTTGTTCAGGTCCTGTTTCTGGGGACTAAGCCATCTTCTCTGTGTCCCCTCAAATATTTCCTTTATGTCACAATTCAGATTAAGATTCTTCCCAGCCAACAGGGGAGAGACTGGCTGTACACTCACTGAGAGAGGAGAGATGGAGAGACAGAGAAATAGAGAGAGACAGAGAGAGAGAGAGAGAGAGAGAGAGAGAGAGAGAGAGACAGAGACAGAGACAGAGACAGAGACAGAGACAGAGAGAGAGAGAGAGAGAGAGAGAGAGAGAGAGAGAGAGAGAGAGAGAAATATAGAGAAAGAGAGGGAGAGAGAGAGAGAGAGAGAGAGAGAGAGAGAGAGAAGGGGTAAACAAAGGTACATTTGTATACATGCGTGTGCAGTACTTATTTCACCCACATGATGGTGACAGAACACAATGTCCCCATTTCCTTCCTCATCTTTCTCATAACAAACATGAGACATACGAATCCATTCTCTCTATCACTCTGCACTTACCACGGGACAGTCTGAATGTGGTGACTGAGGTCATTTGTGTTGGCCTGAAATCTTTCAGTTCACATTTGAAGGATTTGAAGTCCTCCAGTCTGATTTTGTTGATGATCAGGGAGAAGTCTGTCTTGGACAGAGACAGCCTGTCTTTCCACTCTGGATCTGCATGTCAATAATCAAGTGATTAATAGTAGTATTAGTAGTAGTAGTGTGAATGAGAAATGTGTCTTCTTGCTGTCTTATATTATTCCCAACCCACCTGGACACCACACAAACATATGAGAACGTGGAAGCAGCAGACGGCTACCTGCAGAGGCAGAGCAGTAACCCTGAGCAGGTCAAGGGTTAAGTGCTCAAGAGAACAACAGTAGTAGGCACCTGATATTCTGTTTGCCAGCAACCCTCAAATTGTAAGCTCGTCAAAATCAGGTTAAAAAAAAGCCAACTACCAAATACTGTTTAGCTCAATATGTTTCTAGCTAAAAAAATAAAAGGTCACGCTTGATTAAAGCTGGATACCCTCTAGCACTAATCTCACTCACCTATTGTCTCTCGACCCTGGGCGTTGCGGAATATCAAAGATTTTTG
This sequence comes from Oncorhynchus keta, assembly GCF_023373465.1. Classification (NCBI taxonomy): domain Eukaryota; kingdom Metazoa; phylum Chordata; class Actinopteri; order Salmoniformes; family Salmonidae; genus Oncorhynchus; species Oncorhynchus keta. The sequence goes on from NC_068451.1 coordinate 5,092,213, forward strand.
GTCCATCCCAAAGTACCATTGTACCGTCACCTTTTCTGAACCCCACTTCAATCTGGGGAGTGTGACCGTCCCTCCCACCTGACCATACACCACATTTTCAGCCCCTGAGGGAGAACACAGAAGGCAAGATATATATATATATATATATATATATATATATATATATATATACTTTACGTCCAATAGTAAGTTCCCTTTACAGAAATGTATCTGTTGCTATATAATATAACATAGAGTATAAACACTCTCAGAAAATTCTCTCTTACCTGTTGAAGAGATGAACAAAGCAATAACGATTGAAAGGAATCCAGAAACATAATTCATTTTGTAGCTTCTCCTGAAAACAAAGAGCAACAAACGCTGAATAAGGCGACTTGCTATAGTCATGCATTTCCTGTCACCCAAGACCAAATACTGTGGAAACAAATCAACAGTTCACATCAAGTAGTAGCGCTTCTTCTTGGATATTAAAAGGTATTGTTTAACCCAGCTATACCTTTTATATCCTACAGTATGACGATATTTTGATGTCAGCAAAAACTGTCACTGAAGAGATACAATTTCTGTTCCTCCCTTTTGTCATGTACTGTAAACGCCATCTTTTACCCATTTAAAACACACACATTTAGATAAATTCACTGATTCACATTAAATTGATTTCATTTACTTGACTGAAATTGGAGTACATTAACCCCGACTGATTCCCATTCACATGACAGTGATTCTTGTTGTCAGAGTAAAAAAAAAAAAGAGAGAAAGGATGGGGTTTGTGGTGGTCTCTGATTTAGAGAAGTTGAGAGACAGACAAAAAGAAGAGGAAGAACGAAGAAAGGTGGAGGGAGAGAAGCAGTAGCTTTGTGGTGGGCTTTGGTTGAGAGAGGGATGGGGGAGAAGAGAGAGGGGGCGAATGCTGAGGCTGTGGTGGACCCTGATTTCACAAAGTGTAGATTCGTATCCATATCCTCACCTCCTCTCCTCCCCGCTCACTCACTCACACACCCCCTCCCTTCCTCCTCTATTCCACGAAAGGCGGATTTCTCCACGCTTGATGGAAGAAAAAAAAGACCACAATGGCAGTCGTACACTGGGAGTGTGGTCTATGGTAGTTGTTTATTCTGTTTTCTGTGTTGTGTGTTCATCATGTGTGTGTGTGTGTGTGTGTGTGTGTGTGTGTGTGTGTGTGTGTGTGTGTGTGTGTGTGTGTGTGTGTGTGTGTGTGTGTGTGTGTGTGTGTGTGTGTGTGTGTGTGTGTGTGTGTGTGTGTGTGTGTGTGTGTGTGTTTGCATATACACATGGATTTGATGCAGCTGCTGTGTGTGTTTTAGTCGTAGGTGTGTTGTGGGTACTGTCACAGTTTTTGTCTGAAGCATTCTGCACTCTTTTCTCTCTTTTCATCTCAATGCTTTAACCTGTGTGTGAACAGAGTACAGTCAGCTCCTGATGAATGTAAAAGTTTGGGCTGTCATGACAGGGATGTGCACTTAAAGGTAGCATAGAGTTGTCAGGAGCAATTTAAAGAACATAATATAATCACATCCAAAGTGCTCATCAGGTTTCAACTGTATCGTGTGTTGTGTCAACTAGGCTGCAAACAATTTCACATTAGGGGATGATCAAGATCTACTGAATGTTCACAATGCAGAATTACTCCACCAAACTACAAATATGTGCATTAATAAAACACAGTTATAACTGCCGTGCGCTGGCATGTTATTCACCGTTACCGTGGAGAAGACAGAAGGGTGTCTACTGGGGAGAACGACACAACAATATACTAGTAGTAGATTGTTATCTCTGTCAAATAAAAATCAAGGATCAAGGTACACTTTATAGTGTGTTAGCAAATGAACCTGCTACCAGGGTAAGTGCTACCATATGGGCGGCAGGTAGCCTAGCGATAAGAGCGTTGAGCCAATAACCGAAAGATTGCAAGATCGAATCCCTGAGTCGACAATGTGAAAAATCTGTCGATGTGGCCTTGAGCCTGGCACCTAACCCTAATTGATCCAGGGTGGCTGTTGACAACGGCAGACCCAGGCCGTGACCCCACTCTCTGAGGGCGTCTCAGGGGAAGTTGGGATACGCAAAAAAAATAATTCACACGTGAAATATCAAACCAAACCAAATCAAACCAAATCAAATCAAATCAAATAGGACTAATATACAGTGCATTCGGAAAGTATTCAGATCCCTTGACTTTTTCCACATTTTGTTACGTTACAGCCTTGTTTTAAAAAAGATTCCATTGTTTTCCCCCACATCAATCTACACACAATACCCCATATTGAAAAAGCAAACAGAGGTTATGAGACATTTATGCAAAAAAATCAAAATAAAAATAAAACATCACATTTACATAAGTATTCAGACCCTTTACTCAGTACTTTGTTGAAGAACCTTTGGCAGTGATTACAGCCTCGAGTCTTCTTGGGAATTATACTACAAGCTTGGCACGCCTGTAATTGAGGAGTTCAAATCAAATCAAATGTATTTGTCACATACACATGGTTAGCAGATGTTAATGCGAATGTAGCGAAATGCTTGTGCTTCTAGTTCCGACAATGCAGTAATAACCAACTAGTAATCTAATTAACAATTCCAAAACTACTACCATATACACACAAGTGTAAAGGGATAAAGAATATGTACATAAAGATATATGAATGAGTGATGGTACAGAGCAGCATAGGCAAGATGCAGTAGATGGTATCAAGTACAGTATATACATATGAGATGAGTATGTAAACAAAGTGGCATAGTTTAAAGTGGCTAGTGATACATGTATTACATAAAGATGCAGTAGATGATATAGAGTACAGTATATGTGTGTAAACAGTGTAAACAGTGTTATATACATATACAGTGTAAACATTATACTAAGTAGCATTGTTTAAAGTGGCTAGTGATATATTTTACATCAATTCCCATCAATTCACATTATTAAAGTGGCTGGAGTTGAGTCAGTGTGTTGGCAGCAGCCACTCAATGTTAGTGGTGGCTGTTTAACGGTCTGATGGCCTTGAGATAGAAGCTGTTTTTCAGTCTCTCGGTCACAGCTTTGATGCACCTGTACTGACCTCGCCTTCTTGGATGATAGCGGGGTGAATAGGCAGTGGCTCGGGTAGTTGTTGTCCTTGATGATCTTTATGGCCTTCCTGTGACATCGGGTGGTGTAGGTGTCCTGGAGGGCAGGTAGTTTGCCCCCGGTGATGCGTTGTGCAGACCTCACTACCCTCTGGAGAGCCTTACAGTTGTGGGCGGAGCAGTTGCCGTACCAGGCGGTGACACAGCCCGACAGGATGCTCTCGATTGTGCATCTGTAGAAGTTTGTGAGTGCTTTTGGTGACAAGCCGAATTTCTTCAGCCTCCTGAGGTTGAAGAGGCGCTGCTGCGCCTTCTTCACGATGCTGTCTGTGTGGGTGGACCAATTCAGTTTGTCTGTGATGTGTACGTCGAGGAACTTAAAACTTACTACCCTCTCCACTACTGTCCCATCGATGTGGATAGGGGGATGTTCCCTCTGCTGTTTCCTGAAGTCCACAATCATCTCCTTAGTTTTGTTGATGTTGAGTGTGAGGTTATTTTCCTGACACCACACTCCGAGGGCCCTCTCCTCCCTGTAGGCCGTCTCGTCGTTGTTGGTAATCAAGCCTACCACTGTTGTGTCGTCCGCAAAGTTGATGATTGAGTTGGAGGCGTGCGTGGCCACGCAGTCGTGGGTGAACAGGGAGTACAGGAGTGGGCTCAGTTGCACCCTTGTGGGGCCCCAGTGTTGAGGATCAGCGGGGTGGAGATGTTGTTACCTACCCTCAACACCTGGGGGCGGCCCGTCAGGAAGTCCAGTATCCAGTTGCACAGGGCGGGGTCGAGACCCAGGGTCTCGAGCTTGATGACGAGTGGTGTTAAATGCTGAGCTGTATGGTGGCCCTCTTGAAGCATGTGGGAACAGCAGACTGGGATAAGGACTGATTGAATATGTCCAGAAACACACCAGCCAGCTGGTCTGTGCATGCTCCAGTTTGCAAAGTTTCTCCCATTCCTCTCTGCAGATCTGTCAGGTTGGATGGAGAGCGCCGCTGCACAGCTATTTTCAGGCATCTCCAGAGATGTTCGATCGGGTTCAAGTCTGGACTCTAGCTGAAGCCACTCCTGCATTGTCTTGGCTGTGTGCTTAGTGTTGTCCTGTTGGAAGGTGAAGCAGTCTGAGGTCCTGAGTGCTCTGGAGCAGGTTTTCATCAAGGATTTCTCTGTACTTTGCTCTGTTGATCTTTCCCTCGATCCTGACTATTCTCCCAGTCCCTGCCGCTGAAAAACATCCGCATAGCATGATTTTATGTTTACTTTATTTAACTTGGCAAGTCAGTTAAGAACAAATTCTTATTTTCAATGACGGCCTAGGAACAGTGGGTTAACTGCCTTGTTCAGGGGCAGAATGACAGATTTTTACCTTGTCAGCACAGGGATTCTCTCTTGCAACCTTTTGGTTACAAGTCCAACACTCTAACCACTAGGCTACCTGCTGCCCCTATGATTCTGTAGGGATGGTGCCAGGTTTCCTCCAGACGTGACGTTTGGCATTCAGGCCAAAGAGTTCAATCTTGGTTTCATCAGACCAGAGAATCTTGTCTGAGAGTCCTTCACATCCCTTTTAACAAACTCCAAGCGGGCTGCCTTTTACTGAGGAGTGGCTTCCGTCTGGCCACTCTACCATTAAGGCCTGATTGGTGGAGTGCTGAAGAAATGGTTTCCGTTCTGGAATGTTCTCCCATCTCCATAGAGCAACTCTGGAGCTCTGTCAGAGTGACCACCTGGTTCTTGGTCACCTCCCTAACCAAGGCCCTTCTCCCCCGATTGCTCAGTTTGGCTGGGCAGCCAGCTCTAGGAAGAGTCTTGGTGGTTCCAAACTTCTTCCATTTAATGAATGATGGAGGCCACTGTGTTCTTGGGGACCTTGAATGCTACAGAACATTTTTGGTACCTTTCCCCAGATCTGTGCCACGACACAATCCTGTCTCGGATCTCTACAGACAACCTCACTGTCAAATGTGGGACCTTATATGGACAGGTGTGTGCCTTTCCACATCATGTCCAATTAACTGAATTTACGACAGGTGGACCCCAATCAAGTTGTAGAAACATCTCAAAGATAATCAATGGAAACAGGATTTACCTGAGCTCAATTCTCATAGCGAATGGTCTGAATACTTATGTAAATAAGTATTTTTTATACATTTGCAAAATGTTCTAAAAACCGGTTTTCACTTTATCATTATGGGGTATTGTGTGTAGATTGAGGGGAAATTAATTGAATACATTTTAGAATAAGGCTGTAATGTAACAATGTGGAAAAAGTGAAGGGGTCTGAATACTTTCCGAATGCACTGATAAGTACCCAAATAAGTATCAGCAGGTGCATGGGGAAAAATATATATATGCAGTCGTTACGGACCCAGATGAAGGTTTATTGAAACCATAAAAATAAAATAGCAATGTGCTGGAGTTTTCCTTTTTATTTATTAGCCTGACTCTTCATAATATGAAAAGGCCTTTATTTAAGTGGCATAAAAACATTCTAAAAAGCTTGGAGGCATTTAGACTTTTCGGCCTTCGTCAAGATGCCGAAACTCATCTTGGCCTTCGTCGTTCCGATCTCTTTTCATGACAACCTCACCTCATCATTCTACTTAATCTCCTTCTACTAAAGGACAGGGGAATGTGTCTCCCTTTTGCCTTTCTCTTTATAAAAATTACTTTACATGTTTTTAAGATAAATGTTAGATAGAGATTTCAGGCGGTAGTTTGTGTAACTAAAATGTTATTTAATTCAGGCCAGCTGTTAGGCCTATGTTAATTGCTGTAGTACAGAACAATACAATATGATGAGATAAAATATGTTTTGAGATATGTTTTGAAATATCTGTGTAGGTCATTCCTCACCTCTGAACTTTGTAAGACTTATCTGTCCGTTGAGGTTGGTAACGGCAGTGGGATATGAGACAAGTAGTGAGGTTCTGGAGGAAGATGAAGTATAGAGCTATATAGAAGCGATAGAGGGAGCAAGACAGAGGACAGCAAGACAGAGGGAGAGAGAGAGAGAGAGGACGAGTGATAGAGAGAGAGGAAGAGAGAGAGATAGAGAGAGAGAGAGAGATCGCACCTGAACAGTTAACCCAGAAAAGCAGATGATTGTGTCTGTGGTCAGGGCGGAGGTTAAACAGCAAAAAGAGAGAGGGGGATGCGCAGGGGAAGGGAGGGGGAGGGAGGACAGGATCCATCTATGTAAAAAGGTGAAGGAATAATCTTACAGAATTGTCTCCCATTTTAAGATAGTGGAACTCTGATACTGATCCCTGCAATTTGATTGTACACAGTACAAAACATATGATGGAGTGTAAAATCGGACTAAATCATTCTTCCCCACAGAGCTTATCAGTGTAAGTAATATGAGTAGAATTGTTGAACCTTTATGACTTGTATGTGAGGTGTGTATAGCCATGTCACATCTGTAAACCAGGGGCTTGAATTTCAATGGGACCAGATAGGCCTAGCGCAAAGAGGATTGTCTTTCGGTGTGAGAGCTTCAGCTCAAAGAGAGCCTTTACAGTACATTAAAAAGTCATCATGAAATGTCTGCGAAACGTGGTAAAATACAATGGCAATGAAACCATGAAATGTCTATTTACCGGAGTAGCACGACAGGTAAATCCTTCGGTGGACAAATGCATTGGGTTGACCGCCATTTCAACATTTATCTGAAACGCACTTGTTACCTCTCTTATTCTAATTTAATGTTAAGTTAACAGGTTTTACTTTACTGTGAATGCAAAGCGGGCATACACTTATAGGACAGCATGTAACATTTGATGAAAGTGCAATAAATTGTGACAAATATTCTGCATTCACTAATGCAGAAGAAACCCACATATGTTTTGTCTGTAAATATAGTTGTCTGATTTAGACACTCGGTGGTCTACTATGAGCAATCATAACTATTATTACATCAATACTTTCACATTGGGATACCACAAATCAATGATCATAGAGCGCTATTATACCATATTACATCTAGCATCTCAGTTAACATCCTTTTCTATACTTACGTTTGGCGGATAGCATCGAGATTCCCTCGCCAATGATGAAGAGCCAGGCGGAAATGTTGATTTTCAGAGAAACAACTTTGCTTTTAAACCCTGTTGCACCTCCCTCACTACTGATTGGTCTAAAAGGAATCAGGAAATGTACAGTTATTGGTCAAGTGCATTAAGACCAAAGCAGTGATATTTTTAATTGGCTGAAGAAAGGGTGGATTCTGTTAGCAAAATTTTCCACTAGCGTTTTAGCGCAGTAACAGCCGGTAATAACAAAATAGGCCACATAATAGTTATTATTTGAACCATTATTATTATATTCATTGTTGTTATCATCGTCATCAATATTATTCTAACCCACATGTCAACAATAGATAGTCAATTTGATGTACTTCTGCCAGTCGTTGTTCGCCTTACATTGCTTCGCTCGGGCCATAAAATTACAAATGTTTTACTCGGCCACAGGTTTCATCTACATTAGACAGAATATAAATCAGCAGAGAGAAACAAGCAATCTAGAAACACACACAAATACGTATCTCTCGTTTCATTGTAGATAACCAAACTACATGAAACTGGGTGCCTGCAGCACATGTTTATTGAATCACACACGTATATATATATATATATATATATATATATATATATATATGTGTAGCCCTTTCCTGCAGTCAAATTATGTTATTAATATTTTTCATAATTTCATAATTAATTTAAAAAAATAAAAAAACATGTGTGTGATGTGCGTACTTTTGTTTCAAAGTAGATTTGTTCAAGACTACCCAGAAACACTCTGTGTGGCCCTGATTTAGCCCACTGCAGTAAAAGCTTAACTAGGTGTACCGATTATAGGCCTGAATCAGATTCGTAGGCCTTTGAAATATACAAAGTTTAACAAAGCATCACATTTAAGAGCTTATAATAATGCTCTAATAAAGCTTCATCAAAAAAAGCTGACCACTGAAAGAGAAATGGACCTGGCCAATTAATCTGTGGTACTGAACCCTTGAAAAAGATAACACCATATTCAGCAGGATCCATTTTGAAAGCGCATAATCCATCCTTATTCTAATGACCACCATCATACCAGTTTTGGTTATTTAAGAAATGTAATCATTATCCCACAAACACATGCTCACATTTGTAGCCTACATTTCCACACATGAACAAGTGAATAATTGAAAGAAGAATTCATATTTCATGTGATTTGGTTGATTGTTTTTTTTGTTGGTAAACCAACACGGTCACGTCACAAGATTGGGTACATGAATAAGAGCGGTTGAACGTAGACTATGTCATTAATTGAAATGACCATTGAACAGCAGGAACTATTGTAGATTGCATCTTTAAATGTTCCCACAGATTTGATGCGACTGTACCAGTACGCTACGTATTTAACATTGACCATATAGTCGTGCTATTGTTACTCATAATCAGACATACACATTGAACAATGTATTCAATGATATTCAATTTCCTACCCAGAGTCACAACGTTTACAAGATAATAAAATGACTTCATCCTCTTTCACAATGAGTCCAAACTCATGTATATAACTCAAAATTCGTAATTCATAACACACCTTATCCAATTGGTGCCCCGTGTGAGGAGCATCAATTACACAATTGGTGCCCCGTGTGAGGACAATCTCCATCAGTACGAACCTCATTCCACATTGAGAATAACAATGATCTATTCTAGTGAATCAATGTCAAGTTAGGTTCACGTATTAAGCTATGTAAAATTCACCACTAGGCAAATTTTGTTGTGCACAATTTCGAAAAGAAAGAGTTGAGATAACTGAAATACATAAATGACACAAATGGTCAAGTATGATATACCAATAACAAAAATGTTCTTTCAAATACAAAAAATGGCAAAGAAGTCATGCATAAATCATTCATCGATGCTACCTCAAAGTTGAAAAAATGTACTAAATGTAATAGAGTGAATTGAAGCTTGATGGCACTTTTCTGTTTCACTCTACAACTATGATTGAATGTTTTACTGAGTTCAATATAAAACATAGCAATAGCAATTGCAACACCCTTGAATCTAGTGCGTACCCTATTTGATAACTTTTAAAAAAGCCTAGCAGGTTCTAACCGTTGTCTTGGGTGAAGAAACACCTGTGTTCACTTCACATGTGCCTCTCCATGCTGTATATACCCTCCTTAGTACATAGCTTTGCAGAAAGTGGGATCATGTGTGCACTCAAAATTACAGTAGAACCCCAGAACCCCATATACCACCTGTTAATCTATGTGTCCCTAACTACCTGCATTACAAGTTACTGTATATGAAACTAACTCTTAGAGCTGAAGTTTAGAGATAAACTGGAGATGTGCTCGCGTAACTTGTCCATGTAAAGGCATTTCAAGACTTGGTAAAGACATGACAGCCTAAAAGTCCACAACAAAAAGTATCCAACGTTCAATGCAATTGTTTTTTTCAATAGTATGTTGGCTTTACTGTGTCTTTATGGGAAAGAGAACATGGGTGGCAGGTAGCCTAGCGATTAAGAGTGTTGGGCCAGTAACTGAAAGATCGCTGGTTCAAATCGCTGAGCCGACTAGGTGAAAATTCTGTCGATGTGCCCTTGAGTAAAAGCATTTAGCTCTAATTGGTCCTGTAAGTCACTCTGGATAAGAGAGTCTGCTAAATGACACAAAAAAAACTGTCTAACCGTTCAAGACCATCTTCTGAGTGAAACACATTGGCAAGGACAAAAATGTTGATCTGACAAAGGTTCACAATGTGTTTGTACATTTGAGTGTGGGCAAGAATTATCATAGTGTTTTCTAACGAGAACCTGTTTTCTATCTAGCTCCATGAAATGTGTGTGTTTGACTACAAATTAGGCCATTTTTCAACTGAAGAGTTACCTGTACTAGAGAAACACTGCTGAGGTGGTTTGGAGACAAGAACCACAACAAGCACCAAACAAACAAGTCAGTCACGTCTCATCTCTCTCTGATGTTTGCCTTCTTTCGTGCTCTCTTTGTCTGCCGTGCTCTGTTCTGAGATGAACTGAAAAAAGGTTTGAGCACTCCCGGTCTCTGAATTATCACCTACTTGGGCCTTTCGGTAGGACTTTAGAATGCTGCATGTATCAAGGTCTTAATAGCGGTTTTACTAACACTCTACGCATCAATACAGAAGTTAGGCGTAGGACCTCTGACGGAAATGTACTGGTTCAAGGACATCATCATCCTCACTCAAAAAATGTGAAAGACTGCAAAACCAGTTCAAAGCTCAAATACGGTAAGATATGTTATGCATTGACCCATAGAAATACACGTTGTCTCAGATTCCCAAACATTCAAAGTTTGTTGTAGTTATATTTGCTGATGAAGCATGGGAATGAGAAAACGTTATAAAAAATTGACCAAAAAATCTCCTGTGGAAAACACCTGAAAGTGAGGACTCCCTCGTTAGTCAGAGACCTAGCGATTTGAAGGTGTTGTGCCACACACCACACAAAGTCATTACCGAAAAAGAGAATGAGAGATAGTGTGGGGGTTAGGGATAAAAGAGGGGGTGATTGGTTTTTCGAGACATCCCTGATTCTTCTTATGATGTTCCCCTCTTTCCTATAGATTGGGTCTCTCTCTCTCTCTCTCTCTCTCTCTCTCTCTCTCTCTCTCTCTCTCACTCTCTCTCTCTCTCTCACTCTCTCTCTCTCTCTCTCTTTAACTCATAGGGAGTTTGATGGTTCATTAGACCACTGAATCTCCATATTTGATACGGAAGGCAGTCGAACTGAGACATGAAGAGAACTGTGACCAAGACAGATGGGGAGGTACCTGGCACGGTTCCCTTTGCTTTCTGTTACTTTCAATCATACGCACATGAACTCAGTTGTTTTCTTGTGTTTAAAGAAATAACAGTTAAATGTCAGGGTTGAAGAGAGGCTAAGAATAGCAGATATGTGACATTTTGTGAAATGATTGTGAAAACACCTTTTTTCACAATACACAATTCATGTCAGGTAAACTTGTTCCAGGCCTTTGAAACCCCTGTGTTGTGTAACTGCCTCCGTTAGCCCAGAAAGTTTGTTTATCTGTTTATCTTTTCCCCTTTCTCTTTCTCTTTCTCTACTATCCCCATGGTCTGCATGCTTTGATGTTTTCATGCCGTAAAATGTTATGATTCATTTTATCTAAGTGTCCTGCTTGAAAACAACTTACCCCAATGTATGTACTTACTCCAACTCGATGTATGTACTTACTCCAGCTCGATGTATATACTTACTCCAACTCAATGTATATACTTACTCCAACTCGATGTATGTACTTACTCCAACTCGATGTATGTACTTACTCCAACTCAATGTATGTACTTACTCCAACTCGATGTATATACTTACTCCAACTCGATGTATGTACTTACTCCAACTCGATGTATATACTTACTCCAACTCGATGTATATACTTACTCCAACTCAATGTATATACTTACTCCAACTCGATGTATGTACTTACTCCAACTCAATGTATATACTTACTCCAACTCGATGTATGTACTTACTCCAACTCAATGTATATACTTACTCCAACTCAATGTATATACTTACTCCAACTCGATGTATGTACTTACTCCAACTCGATGTATGTACTTACTCCAACTCAATGTATGTACTTACTCCAACTCGATGTATATACTTACTCCAACTCGATGTATGTACTTACTCCAACTCGATGTATATACTTACTCCAACTCAATGTATATACTTACTCCAACTCGATGTATGTACTTACTCCAACTCGATGTATGTACTTACTCCAACTCAATGTATGTACTTACTCCAACTCGATGTATATACTTACTCCAACTCGATGTATGTACTTACTCCAACTCGATGTATATACTTACTCCAACTCAATGTATATACTTACTCCAACTCGATGTATGTACTTACTCCAACTCGATGTATATACTTACTCCAACTCGATGTATGTACTTACTCCAACTCGATGTATGTACTTACTCCAACTCAATGTATGTACTTACTCCAACTCGATGTATGTACTTACTCCAACTTAATGTATGTACTTACTCCAACTTAATGTATGTACTTACTCCAACTCAATGTATGTACTTACTCCAACTCGATATATATACTTACTCCAACTCAATGTATGTACTTACTCCAACTCAATGTATGTACTTACTCCAACTCAATGTATGTACTTACTCCAACTCGATATATATACTTACTCCAACTCAATGTATGTACTTACTCCAACTCAATGTATGTACTTACTCCAACTCAATGTATATACTTACTCCAACTCGATGTATGTACTTACTCCAACTCAATGTATATACTTACTCCAACTCAATGTATGTACTTACTCCAACTCGATGTATATACTTACTCCAACTCGATGTATGTACTTACTCCAACTCGATGTATGTACTTACTCCAACTTGATGTATGTTAAGTGCACAGTAAAGTGTTTAAATCAAGGCAATTCATGTCTAACTGTCTGTATTTGAACATATCCTAGAGAGCTTTAAGCTCTCTGCAGGTGAAGAAGGAAAAGGTCAGATGACTGAAACATGACTGAAACATCATAGTAATGAAACAATTGCCAAAATAATTTAGCATGGGGTATTTTTAGCAAACCACACTTGTTGTGAATCAGGTGAAATTATATTTTGTCATAAAAACCTTGTCATAAGCTGACGTATGTTTGCTGGAATTAAAAACGACAACCCAAGTGGAAATACAAGAGGGAGGCCCAAATGTCAAACACAAAATCTCAGTCTTGCTTTGAATGGAGAAAACGGATCAACAGAGAGAGAGAGAGAGAGATATATATATATAGAGAGAGAGAGAGAGGGAGAGAGAGAGAGAGAGAGAGAGAGAGAGAGAGAGAGAGAGAGAGAGAGAGAGAGAGAGAGAGAGAGAGAGAGAGAGAGAGAGAGAGAGAAAGAAAGAAAGAAAGAAAGAAAGAAAGAAAGAAAGAAAGAAAGAAAGAAAGATCAATTAGTCATGTTTATGAAAGTCTGAACGAGGGAATCCTTGTATCTCATTATGAAAAATTATCCCTCGCCTGCACAGTATTGGAAACATGAGAATATTTCTAGTGACTTTAACCAAAGGAAGCACCTGCCTCAGCCTGAATGTCTGTTCTCAATTGTTTCAATGCACCTGCAAGAGAGGACCAAATATAGATATATTTCATAAAAAAATATGTATGTTAAGACTGTATTCCTTTACTTTTGTGTTCATAGGCATCCACCCATTCCTTTAATAGGCCATAGTTGTCAGTAGTGTTCATCAGTACTCAAGTATACTGTACGTGTAGTTTACTGTACGTGTCGTAACAGTAAACTACACCAGTAGCTTAAACTACACACATTTCAAATGACTGAAACCAGTATAGGTTAGTGTTAGTGTAATATACTTTACAACACTGCAGCTTAGGTCAAAAATAAGATACAAGGAGCCCAAACCAATGAAATGCAAGTCAAATATTCTAAACAGAATATCTGAATAATATCAGAATATCTGAATGGTGCATAGTGTGGTTTTGTAAAATACTGTGCTGATTAGGCGACGTGTTGGATTAAAATGTGGGGTGAATACTATAGCATTGAATGTATTCACAATCAAGTCATACCGTAAATCCATAGAATTATGTACATTTACTCACTACACTGGGTGATGTGCAGATCCAAGTACAATGTACACCGTTTGAAAAAATAGTGCTTTATGAAAAGTACATCTCTGTTTGAGTATACTATTGTGAATGATGTTTTCACAATTACATTTGCTGGGATTTGCAGCCCTGGGGTTAACTACACCTGTACCGAAGACTGCAACAATTTGATTATTCTAAATATCGTATTATATCGAAACATTTTATAATAATGAATTTTAAGATCTGCCTAAATTGCTCATCTTCATTGTTACGCAGGTAGTTGACCATCACGTAAATACACGTGCATCATTTTCTGTTCTTGATCTACACTGTATCTGACTACAGGAATGTGTAAATATATGTTAAGAAATACATTCATTAGTGACATATCATGATTTACAACCAAGTAATAGTTGATTAGCTATTTAGCGGATCTTTAAATAAAGTGTTACAATAATATATATATATATATATATATATATATATTATATATATATATAAAACTATATATATATAAATATATATATATAAAACTACATAATTATAATCCACTGACGTGTTTTGAGTTTGACTAAATATCATCTGTCAGGATTATAGCTATTCAATTGTAGTAGATACTGTGTACGCGTTGCAGCTGAATACCTATCATTTTGGCTGCTTTTTAATGTTATCAGCACAAGCTGGGATGTTTCTTGTTGTTCAACGGACATTTAAATTAATGATATACCCATCCAATGAATGCTTCGTTTTCATTTGAGTTTTAGTAAACAATCGTATAAATGTATATCTTGGAAATATCATATCGATCTCAGGGACGGACCTCTCCTGGCATCCATTTGAAACGAAACACACATTTAAGATTGTGACAGTGACATATTGTGATTACCTTGGACAGGCACATGACTATAATGTTGTGTTCGTTCACATGACCATCCTCACGTTCCTTAACATGTAAAATAAACATTTTTAGTGATTGAGTTTGCGGACCGTCTCGAGCAGGCCTAACCATTATTTTCCAAAGGATAGTGAAAAATACTACCCTTCGGGGTTGGGCTCAATTCCATTTCAATTCAGCCAAATCGGGAAGGAAACTGAAATTCCAATCCAATTCCAATTTTACTCAACGCTTCTATATGTGACTGAATTCGATTTGAATCCTTGCTACTTTGTATCACTGCTACTTGTTTCCCAAATTATATGTAAGCCGACCCACTGGTGAACTGTATCCAATTCCTACTTGACCGCAGCTAAAGTCTGTGCTACTGCCAGAAAGAAAATTCAAACAGCTTTGGGTGGGACATGACTCAAAGACGTTAATGTATCATGTCTCTCTTGCCACAGTTGCTCTTGTTTCCTTGGCCTCGGCCCTCATCAATAGACAGGACTTGTAAACGCTCCTCAGCAATACTGAGACGTACATATATGTGTATATACATTACACCTTACAAATACTTCGAACTTTACAAAACTCCAGTGCCGTTGTAAACTTCATTTCTTGATGGTGGATATTATATTCAATCTCCTCCAGAGGACTTGTGGGTCTTTATATTAAGCGACTCGTGGTTACAACAGGTCAAATACTCGATCTTGTATTAGTTCTCTGATCACAAGAACGCAGCCTAGTAGGAGTTACATCAACACCGGCTCTTCTCTTCACCCTCTGGACGCACACAGGTAACTTCTGGGAATAATTCCGTTCTTCACAATAAAGGCCTTAAAAAGAGGTCAGTAAATAATGACTCGATAGTACTATACAAAAACCGCGGCTACACTATTGGTACAGTACAAGTACATGGCATACCCAATGCAACTGTTACTACGATCCCATGCTGCTATTGCGAACACACTTGTTATTGTCACAGAGAGCCCAGGCTAGAATACGACCTAATCAGAGTAGATATACAGCAAGTTGACATCACTGCATACACTGTAGGCTGAACAATAGTCACACTCATTAGTGTATTTACTCACACCAAAAGCACTGACTTCAAAGCAACCATACAATTTACACCAAATAGCATCTGGCCAGCCATCACCCAATACTATCAACATGCCTGAAAAAGGCCGTATTCAACACGTTATTACATCACAACTCTGGAAGCATATAAAGAAGGTGTGAGAATGGTTTAAATCACTATTGTAGGGAATGGCGACAGTGTAAGATCCCTTACGGGTCTCCTAGCATCGTAACAGGCCTACCTAGGCAAGGTTTGTTACACAGTCCCCTCCATTCTGGAGAACGTGTCCCCACGCTTCACTGTACCAATACCCTCTCTGGACGGCCCCCAAGGCAACATCCCACATCACACCAATTTTTGCAAATGGCAACAATGTAATGCCCCTTGTGGGTCTCAAACCTAGGTCTTCCAGCCTGTAGGGAAGACCTGCTAACCACTGTTCCAATATGAGTTAACCCCTTTTTGAAGGGATTGTAAACACAGTATATTCTACATAACCTGCATGTGTCAATTCTGTTGGATGTCGCCTACATACACTCAACCCGTTATTGTTCATAATCCGTTATATCTTCCGATATATATGGTTCCAGCAGTCACGGTCGGGACACAAAGCATACAACTATCTAAGCCCCTGCACTTGAAAACAACATATACATGTACTGTATCTCAGGCAATTGTCCAGGTACAGATGGCCATGTGAGTGGAAAGACCATACACTCGTTTCCAGTTACGTCAGGATCATATTGCGAAATATTGGCAGGTATTTCACAAGTCCATTTTTGTTTGTTTGTTGCTGTTCTAAAGCCTCCCTGCAACACATACGATTCCACCAACATCGTATTATTAGAAGCAGTGTCTTTTTGTCATTGTGTCAATTCTCCAAACTCCATTAGGTGCCACCAGAGAATATACCATTGATAAAAGTGTATATGGCTCTGGGTACCACTCATCCATAGCTATGTATTCCTTTAGTCCAATGTGAATTAGTGAATTAACTATTGTTTTTTTTCTTCCCTAGATAACAATTTGCTTCTACATTATCCTCAGTCTGACAAATCCATCTTGATCGTAAGTGTGAAAAACACATATAGTAATGCTGTACTCACCAGTCTGATGCTCCCAGTGCAGAGATGAGATCACGTCTGACATCACTCAA